>NC_142686.1:62725625-63028437 GCF_056320005.1 Nelumbo lutea | reverse complement strand
GTATAGCTCTGTTCGTGACTTCTGCTTTCCCATTCACTTGAGGGTGTGATACCGAGGTGAAGTTATGCTGTATCCCAATCTCGGTGCACCAGTCTTGAAACTTGATATCTTCGAACTGCTTGACGTTATCGGAGATGAGCACTCGAGATAGTCTGAAGCGGCATACTACATTCTTCAAGAAAAAGTTCTATACCATTCGAGCTGTGATTGTCGTTAGGGGTTCCGCCTCTACCCATTTTGTGAAGTAACCCACTGCTACCACCAGGAATTTCCTCTATCCTATTGTTGGTGGGAATGGTCCAAGAATGTCGATTCCCCACTATGCGAAGGGCCATGGATTGGTGAGGTATTTCAGGTTGGCAACAGGTTGATGATGGATATTGGCGTGCCTCTGTCATTTATCCCATTTCATGACGATCTTGAGTGCGTCTGCTTTCATCGTGGGCCAGTAATATCCTTACCGTAACGCTTTTTGGGCGAGGGCCCTGCCCCCCAAGTGTCCTCCGCACAGCCCTTCATGAGTGTCACGGAGAACGAGATCAGCCTCCGAGGGTCATAAGCAACGCAAGTAGGGGAGAGTGTAGGATCTTTGATATAGCCGCCCGTCTATGATGACGTACTTGGCTGCCTGTCACTCTACCCTTCTAGCTGCGTTACGATCCAAGGGGAGGGTCCCGTGCAGTAGGTAGCTCACGAGTGGGTCAATACAGCTCGGCTCCGCTTGCGCGATGGGAGCTACCTCCTCTGCCCCCCGAGAATACTAGGCCGAGGCAGGGTCTCTAAAAACACGGTTCTCATGGAGTTGCTGCTTGTGCTGCCTAACCTGAATAAAGCATCGGTCTCAGTGTTCTCAGATCTTGGGATTTGCTTGATGAAGTATGATTGGAAGTCGTGTAGAGCTTTCCTAGCCTTGGCCAGATAGGCGGCCATGGTGGGGCGCGAGTTTCGTAATCACCGGTTACCTGGTTGATCACGAGCTGTGAGACGCTGCAGATGACGAGGTGCTTCGCTTGTACTTCACTTGCTAGAATGAGCCTAGCTATCAGTGCTTCGTATTTCACCTCATTGTTGGATGCTGTGAACTCGAACCAGAGTGCGTATTCCAGTTTTGCTCCGCTTGACCCGTATAGGATGATTCCGACCCCGCTTCCTTGTTGGTTCGACAAATCGTCTACATGAAGGATCCAGGGCTCTTCATCCCATGTCGACTTCGTTCTGATTTGGACTGGTTTCGCGCTGGTTGAGGCTTCCTTCTCGTGCTCGATCTCCATCAATTCGAAGGCTGTAGTGCTGGCTTGGGCCTTAATCGCTGTCCAGGGCTCGTACCTGATGTCGTATTCGCTGAGTTCTATAGCCCATTTCGTCAGTCTTCCGGATACCTTAGGGGTTGGTTGGTAAGGACGATGATTGTGTGTGCTTGGAAGTATGGCCGAAGCTTCCGGGCTATCATGGTCAGCGCATACGCCAACTTCTCGATGTTTGGGTACCTAGTTTCGGCTCCCTGCATAACTCTGCTCATGTAGTAGATAGGTCGTTGGACCTGATCTACCTCCTTTATTAGTACCAAGCTGACCACCTCGTCGCTCGCGGAGAGGTATAGCCTCAAAACATCAACCTCTTCAGGTCGGGTCAGAACCGGGATGCTTGTCAGGTACTTTTTTAGTTCGTCAAAGGCGAACTGGCATTCTTCATTCCAATCAAAGTCCTTGCTTTTCTTAATTGCCTTGAAAAAGGGTAGGCAACGGTTTTCTGACTTGGACATGAAGCGGCTCAGGGAAGCCATACGGGCCATTCAACCTTTGGACCTCTTTCAACTTGCATGACCTTATAATAGTACAGGCCCAGTTCGATAATGAAGGCCATTTTTTCTTCATTGGCGGGATCCATCTTGATTTGGTTGTAGCCCGAATACACATCCAGAAAGCTTAGCAACTCATGCCCTGAGGTCGCATCCACTAGACGGTCAATCTTGGGGAGAGGAAAATAGTTCTTTGGGCAGGGCCGATTCAGGTCGGTATAGCCGACGCACATGCGCCATTTACCGTTGGCCTTCTTTACCAGAACGGGGTTGGCTACCCAGCTCGGGTAATGGACCTCCCTGATGAAGTTGGCCGCGAGAATTTTTCTGACCTCCTCATTGACTATCCTCCAGCGTTCCGGGGCGAGGTTGCGTTTCTTTTGTCTAACGGGCTAGTTGAGTTCGAAGAGGTTCTCTGACCGCTCCCCCGATCTGGAGTGTCTGGGTCAGATCATCTTCTAAAGTCGGGATGAGAGTCGTTTCCTCGATTTGTGGCTCGCTCTTCAGGATACTCTACAGGCCATTCGAGCTCAACGCTTTCCGCTAGCTTGGCCTTCCCTTTGAGGGCTGCGACGTAACACTTCCAGGACTCAAGCTGATCGCCCCGGGCTACCCCTGTTCCGAAGTCTGTGGGGAACTTCATCGTCAGGTAGTAGGTTGATATCACTGCGCGAAGCACATGGGTGATGGGCTGTCCTATGAAGGCATTGTATGGGGAAGGCGTCGCAACTACTAGGAAGGCATGCGGGCTGTCCTATGAGGGCATTGTATGGGGAAGGTTGTCCTATGATGGCATTGTATGGGCCGTCCTAACTTCTTCCCCACTGAAGCCCACTAGAGGGGTTGTTGCAGGCTGGAGGTCGCTCTCCCAGAGCTATAGCTTTTCGAAGGTGCTCTTGAACAGGATGCCAACCGAACTTCCCGAATTCACCAAGACGCGCCTAACTTCAAAATCGTTGATCTTCATTCTTATGACTAGCGCATCATCGTGGGGGTACAAGACTCCTCGCGCATTGTCCTCGGTAAAAGATATGGGGTCCATGAACCGTGGGCGCATTGTCCTCGGTAAAAGATATGGGGTCCATGAACCATGGGCGCTTTGGCGGGTTTTGCCCTTACTGCTCCAGTTCACGGACCGAGGTCCTCCCCGCTGCCGAGTTGCAGCCTGCAGCGATGGATCCATCGGTAATCGTGTTGATCACTCCGTGAACTGGTCTTTCCTCAAGCGCTCTTTCCTACTCAACTTGTTTGTTACTTGAACATCTCTCCTTTGCTCCCCCTATTGACCTGTCTAATTTTTATTACTTTTTTGTACAAAATTTTTCAGGTATCCACGACAGATGAGTTCCTCTGTCTCGTCGCGGAGGCTTTTACAATTCTTAGTAATGTGACTATGATCTTTATGGAAATGGCAATGTGCATTTTTATTCTTGGTGGTGGGGTCCCCCTTCATCCGGGGTGGCCACCTTACAAACAGAGCGTCTTTAATCATCATTAAAATTTCCCCTCGCCTCGCATTGAGGGGGGTGTAGTTCGTCTTCTCTACTGTAGGGGTTCGAGGGTGCCAACTTGACTTGCCATCTCCCTGGGTCAGGGACGTGCTCTTCTTCCTCTTGCCGCTTCCGTGGTGCACCTTATCATCATCTCTCCTCTTTTCTGTTGGTGCCCCAACTTTTTGGTTCATTTCCTCTTCAGTCTCGATGAATTGGTCAGCGAGCTTGAGGAAAGCTGTAATGTCTTTGGGCTTGTTCACCACTACGTGCCATTTGAACTCCCGGTGTGTGACTCCTCTCTTGGCTGCGGCGAGTCTTATTGCGGGGTCCAGGTTCAGGATCGAGAGGCAGGTGTCATTGAAGTGCTTGATATAACTTCAGATGGACTCTCCTTCTTTCTAGACTATGCTAAGAAGGCTCTCCTGTGACCTTGGACACTTCTTGCTGGTAACGAAGTGCGAGGTGAATGCTTGCATGAACTGCGCCCAGCCCTGGATGGCTCCAGACGGGAGGTTTCTATACCACGTGCGCGCTACCCCTCTAAAGGTCATGGAGAAGGCGACACACATGCAGGCTTCACTTGCTCCGGCGAGGTGCATATGGGACTAGAAGGAATCAACATGGTCATTTGGGTCGAACAACCTATCGTACTTGTCCAAAAGAGGTACTTTAAAGTCTTTTGGCATAGGAGATGCTAGGAGGTCGGGAGAGAGAGGGGATGGTACCGAGAGGAGAGACGCTGTCATTGAGATTCTTGGGCTCGCTCCCGTCTTACCCTTGGGTTGCTTCAGTTGTCTGGGCTCCGCGAGATGTTCAGGGATTATGGTGCGACATGCCCTGGGACGCCGCCTCTGCTGTTTCTTGGTGGAATCCGTGTTGGTGCTGGTTGCTTCAGTGCTATCAGGCTGGGTCTTGTCCCGGTGAGAATTTGACTGATACTGGCTTTCACAAACCAAAAAGTCTCGCTCTGAGTTTGCCGCTAGGACTACGAACTGGTTGCCTGTTAGTGAGGCCTCAAGTCGTGAATGCTGGGATGGACCGGCCTTGGTTGGGCGAGTGTCCTCCGATCCGCCTTGTTGCTGTGAGGCGGCAGGAGCTACTGGCTCTCTCCAGCTACGAGATGAGGCTTGGGAGGTTCTTTCTTTGCAGGGGGAGGTGACTACTTCGATGATGGTTGAAAGGCTGCTGGTTCTGCGGCGTTATTGGGCACCATGGTGGGGCCGGCTGTTGGCTTTGATGTAGCGTCAGGAAATGCTGCTGATATAAGTGACACAGGACTTGATGTTGGTAGTGCTAGAGCTGCTGGACTTGCTGAAGCTGGGCCTGAATGGCCCGTACGCATTGCACTAGGTCACCTAGTTGGTTTTTGCTCACGGCAGAAGGGACCATGGAGGGTTCAATGAAGGTGGCGTTCGTCGCAGGAGGGAATGAGGGCATTCACCGCCTCGGCGATCTGGGGTAGGTCCAACGTGGGGACCCCAAACGTATTGAGAGGTACAATAAACTGACCGATACGCACGGTGGAAGAGTAAAGGTGCTCCCCGGGAATGTTTGTTCCGTTGTTCTGCCCGACGTTGCTAAAAGATGCCATTGATGCTAGTGAAAGTTTGGTATTGAAAGCTTTTCGAAATGGTTCCCATAGATGGCACCAATTGATGATGCACAATCCAGCCACTCCTAGCTAGAAGTGACGAGGCTTCTAGCTGGCGTCGGGTGAGAGATACCTGCAAGAAGGACGAAGGAACCCGGGGTGGCTCACCCGGCGGGAACTCTCTGATGCTTATGTTAGTGCTTGGTTAAAAGCTTGGGAGGAAATCAGTATGCAAGAAGGTAAGAGAGCTAGAGAGTGGTGAATATGCGATACCTTGGCCCCTGGGGGGTTAAGAGATTTATGTACTAGCGTTCTTACAGGTTTGGAGGGGCTGATCCCAAATCTCTGTTGTGATGATCTGTTGTCAGGTAACGCCTCAGAGTGATTGGCTGGTAATGTCAGGACTGGGGGGGTAGGTGAGCCAATGTGACCGTTGTAGGTACGATCTCGCCAGGCAGGAGACAACCTCCGGGGTTGGCAGGCACGCCGCCGCCAGGTAGGAGACAATGAGTGCAGTCCTCAGAACTAGCAGGTGCCCTGCCGCCAGACAAGAGATATGGGCACAGTCCTTTGGGCTGTCAAGTACGGTCTTGCCAGGTAGGCAACTTCTCACAGGATGCCGAGCTGCCTTGTAGCAAGCTACCTTGTAGCGAGCTACCTCGTAGCGAGCTGTTGGTGGCAAGACATCTGTCTTGACTGTTGGTGAGTGTCGAAGTGATTCTATCCCAAGCTCATCTTGCGACGGGCTGGCATTGCCGAGCTGTCGCCTGTGTTGTTGCGTCTATGTGACAATTCGTTCCTGCCGCACTTTTGTTCATGACGAGTCATGCACACGTGTCGCTCCGTTAAGGGGTCGGGCCAAATCACCCTTCATCAATACTCATTTTCATTCACATGATAAGCACAACCATAATTAGAAAGAGCATCAACTTTATTAATAGTCAAAGGATACGATCTATCAGACTTATTCCCAAACATTAAAACTCTACCATACTTTCCTATGGTCACTTTTCCTCCCCTAAAGCGTACATCAAAACCCTTCTCATCTAGCAGAGGTACATACAATAAATTTCTCCTAAAATTAGGTGCATACAATACATCATTAATGATTAAATTTGTGTTCTCATTTATGAGGATCTTCACTTTTCCAGTTCCAAGTACATCAGTGTAGGTGTTGTTTCCCATAAAAATTATGTGTTCTCCTGTCTTCATTTCCTTCAGTTCCAGGAACATCTCTTTAGTTTTGCAAATATGCTTAGAGGAGCCAGAATCTATGCACCAATTAGAAAAATAAAAATCAGTAAAGTAGGATTTTGAGACTACACAGACTATGTCTTTGTTTTCAGTTTTTCCTTTTTCATTATTCGATTTATTCTTCTTGCATTCAGGGCAATTATATTTTGTATAGCCTTGTTTTCCACAATTAAAGCAATGCTTACCCTTAGTTTTCTTGAATCCTTTTGAGAATTTAAATTTCTTATTAAATTTCTTTCCATTATTATTTTTGAAAAACTTGCCCTTAGGCTTTTCAGCCATTTGGGACGTTTCAGTTGGTTTGGGAGTAACCATTAAGGATGAAGGTTGGGATTTCTTCCTCTTCCTTTCAGCCTCTAATCCTAACAAGGTAAGTAAATTTTTTATGCTAACTTCTCTTCCACATAGGTTTAAAGTTGTTACTACAGATTCCAAGAAGATGGGAGGCTGTTAAGAATGGTGGAGACCTGAATTTTCTCAGGAATAGGGTTCCCAGTGGCTGCCAACTCTTTGGCAATCACATTCATTTTACTAACATGATCTACTACAGAATCCTCTTCTCTCATTTCACAACCATAATATTTTTCAATTAACAATTGAACATATGTTTCTTTAATGGCTTCAAACATATTTTTAGCATTATTATATTCTTCAAACACAACCTTTATATCAGGCTCCATAAAAATTAACAAACAATTTCTTGCCTTCCTATTATCCTTTTCCCATTTTTGATATTCACGAATTACAATCAAGGGATCATCATTAGTAGGTTTAGCAAAAATAAATTAATCTAAAACATAATCAACATTTTCTTCATCAAGTATCCTTCTAATCCTACATTTTCAGAGAGCATAATTGGTGCCATTCAGTTTCTCAGTTTTACTGAGTTCTTGGGATAAGACAGTAGAAGACATTGTTCGAAATAGTAAGAATATTCAAAAATAAATAAAGCAAATACAAATATTAATTGGTTGTATTTTATGAGACTGTCATTCAAGTTCGGAGGCCAAAAATAAATAAATAAAGTAAATGCAAATAAAGTACTTAGCTGTTTACGCAAAAATACTAATCGACAGCTAAGTTATCTAGCAAATTTAATTTGTCCAGCTCCCACTGCTCCTTTTAATTCAGCAACATCTTTGGCATTCAGAAATGATAGTTATAAGTGGTTTGGAGCCAAAAAAAAATGTATCCTAAAAAAAATGATAGTAAATAATTAATAAGGTGTAAGGAATCAACAATTGCAAAATCGAACAAAGATTGAAATGGGCGAAATAAGCAAATAAACAAAACTCTAATACCCAATTTGAGATGCTTGGGTTCGGCTCACTGGTCGAATCCCCCTTATCTAACCAGATTTGTTTTGTAGTGAACGAAAAATAGTAAAAGCCCTAAGTTCATTTAGGGTTTCTTGCTTAAAACTTCAGATCTGAGATAAAATTTTGTAGTTCTTCGAGTAATAGATTTGTATATCTTTCCGAGAAAACTTGAATAGGCATCTCTTTCGAACAAAAAAATGAGAAAACTGGAACCTAGTTTTCAGTCGTCCGAGCATGAATAATAATAAGGAGCAGCTACTGGAGCTTGTCTGATATCTCAACGAAGAAGAGAGAAGACCTGAAATAGGGTTCCGGTGGAGAATAGTGAGAAAACTTTGATCTAGTTCTTCTTCTTCGCAGTGAATAACTACAGTTGGAGGCTTGAACAGATGCGTAGATGGGAGAGCTGATGAAACCCTCGAACAATGTTTCGGTGGAGAAAAGGAGGAAACTCTCGATCAAGTTGTATTCTCTCTCCTCTCCCTTTTCTAAAGCTTAAAAGATGGGGTGCTATCCAATGTGGTGTGGCTACACTCAAAAAACTGTGCCAGTTGATGTTTGGCTCTGATACCAGTGAAGGACCGAATAGATGCAAAGGTGAACGACTGAGATCTTGGTGTACCAAACCTGCATACAAGGAGAAAAAGAGTAGCTGCACAATATAGGATCCGAGACACCTATCTCTCAGACAAAATGCAAGAGAGAATTGTCAAATCTGGATGGAGCCAAAATTTGGAGGTTACTTGACCTTCCAAGTTATCTTTGATTTTTTTGCACACTCTACTATCTTTGTGATAGCCATATATATAGGTCTTTCCCCAACGTTCCCTTGTTTTGAGGAGGGAGCATAACCGACTTGAACATTTGGAGGGAAGATCAAATCAAGGCCTCTCTAGATTGAGACAAATGTCTCATACTGACCAAGGATCTATCCACATGATCATCCAGTCTAGACTGGGTCAAATGGATATCCGTTGACCCAATAACAACTGGAATTTAGATCCAGAATAATCCAACAATATTGGTATCTCCATGCATAAAAACATTTTCAAATAAACAATCAAGTAAATTTATTTATTTTTATAGAAAATAAATAAATAAATAATAATTTAAAATGAATGATTGTGTGTGAGAGTGTTGCTTGGATATAACCATAAAATAATCATCTTCCATCAACATGTGGCTTGTCACATGGCCATTGGATATTCCAACAAGTTGAGGATTAAACAAGGGCCTACGACCACTCTACCATTACATGTGCAGTCAAGACTTGTATGAAGTAGTACCTAGGTCTAGTCTATACCTCCAACCCATGGTGATGTCTGTTGATGGGTCAATCCAACAATATTGGTATCTCCATGCATAAAAACATTTTCAAATAAACAATCAAATAAATTTATTTATTTTTTATAGGAAACAAATAAATAAGTAATAATTTAAAATGAATGATTGTGTGTGAGAGTGTTGTTTGGAGATAACCATAAAATAATCATCTTCCATCAACATGTGGTTTGTCACATGGCCATTGGATATTCCAACCAGTTGAGGATTAAACGAGGGCCTACGGCCACTCTACCATTACATGTGCAGTCAAGACTTGTATGAAGTAGTACCTAGGTCTAGTCTATACCTCCAACCCATGGTGATGTCTGTTGATGGGTCAATCTACTAACTGATTGACATGCATCACTCTGCAATACACCTCCTTTACATTAGATTGCCCAATGGTCGTTGAATTCAGTCATCGCCATGTATCTCCTTTACATTAGATTTCCCACTGGTCCGCCATAGTCCATCTGCCCCCTACTCCTCTCCCTTAAACCCTCACCCCCATTCCCACCTGTTATCTCATAACCACCATACCCATCACTTCCACAGTTATTCATTTGGACGTCGAACTCGCCTCTAAACATCACAGTGGAAAATATTTAAGGGCCTTCTCTCATGCACCCGATTCGTAGGCAAGAAGCTTCTGTCCAATGAATGTTGGGGGATTGTACCATGGTTGGTGGCAGTTTACATGTCATTTGGCTAACTCACACTATTGTGTTATTTTTTTTACAGAATTAGTTACAACTAATGCTATCTATATTTTTTTGCAGGTGTGCCTTCTGTTCACAAACACATACGAACCCCAAAGCGGATAAGTCAATCTTATGCATTTGCACCTTTAATGGCGAATTAGTTGGCATTGTTATCAATGGGAGCATAGAATTAAATTCATTCGTGCACACTATCTATGGGAGTTTTGGGATTGACCCACGCATTGCCAAGATAGATTACACAATCTAGTGCGAGGAGAGTTGCACCCTAAGACTTCAGCACCAAAGCAACATATAGACACTTATTCAGTACAACAACACATCATCGAACATCACTGCCTCCTTCAATGAACCTATGATGGATGTGGATTGCTCGAATGATGGCATAGAACCCGACTCCGATGACGACCAGAGCATGCATATCTATATTGGATCAAATGGTAATTCTGATAGCGGTAGCCTGGCAGCAATGATGTGGCATGGTCTCATAACTAGAGTCAACCAAGTTTGAGAAGGGAGGTTCATTGCAAGCGATAGGTAACATGGGACACTATAGAAGCACATGCAAGGCTTCCATTGGGTAGGGGAAGTCCAATAGAGGTGAAAGTCTAGCGTGTAACGATTTCCCTTGATCTTTGCTTTTTTAGTTTGTTTTTCTATGCTTGTTTTGAAATAGTACCATACCTCAATGACCCATCTGCAGATGCTCTTGTGTTATTGGTTTGACTTGCTTGTCAAATGAAATTGCATGCACTTATCTCTTTCACATGTCAATGCTTGATAAAAAAATTGTTATATTTTAGGTGCTTACTAGTAATGAAATTGGTGACCACCAAACCCACACACTACTATTGCGAATGGCCCACTGAGCATCCTGACACCTTCTGGCCACCCATCGACAGGAAATGATGCTTCTACAAAAGCACAATTTCCCACTATTGGGCTTTCCTGTTAGCCCGAGGCATCTTCGCCTCCTGCGAGGATGTTTAGGGGACCTCACCCCACCCCATGGAGGTGGTATCGCCACCTATCTAACCCGTGCCCCCTTCAAGACAATGTGTTAGAAATGGAAAAACCACCCACTGACCGCTTCAGTGGATAAAAACATGTACCGTAGCTACCAACCCACACCTTTTGACTGCCTATCGGCCCAATGACCCGAATTGAAGGTGGGAAACGGTGCTTCTGCTAGTGTTTCCCATTGTCGGGCTTCACCCATTAGCCTGGGGCATCTCCACCCCCCACGAGGACATCCAAGGGACCTCACCCCACCCTGTGGAGGTGGTACCACCACCCATCTACCCCTGTGTTCCCTTTGGGTCAACATGTAAGAAATGGCAAAACCACCCACTGGCCACTTCGGCGAATATGGACTTGTACCATGGCCACCAAACCCTCACCCTCTTGTTGTCATTGGAACAATAAGCATCCCGACACCTTCCAACAGCCCATCAGCCTAATGACCCAGACTGGCGGTGGGAAATAGTGCTTCTGCAAAAGCATCATTTTCCAATGTTGGGCTTCCCTGTTAGCCCCAGGCATCTCCGCCTCCCAAAGTGACATACAGGGGACTTCACCCCACCTCGTTGAGGTGGTACCGTCACCCATCCCTTGCGAGATAACATGTTAGAAATGGAAAAACCACCCACTGGTCGCTCTTGCTAGTGTAGACGTGTCCTATGGTCATCAAACCCACACCCACCGGTTTCCATTGGTCCACCGAGCATCTTGACACCTTTTGGCCGCCCATTAGCCCAACGCCCCAAACCGACGGTGGGAAATAGTGGTTCTGCAAAAGCATTGTTTCCCACCATCAGACTTCCTTGTTTGTTCGGGGCGTCTTTGCCTCCTGCAGGGACATTACTCCACCCTGTGGAGGTGGTATCCCTGCCCATTGACCCCCGTGCCCCCTCTAAAATAGCATGCAAAAAATGGTAAAACCACCCACTGGTTGCTCCGACGGGTGCGGATGTATGTCGTGCCCACCAAACCCACACCCTCCTATTTGTTTAAAAGTATTTTACATTGATTTATACCAATACCTGTGGAGCAAATATTTGGTCACAAGTCATACCACACACATAATGGGGAAACAGTGCTCTGAAGATTAGGTAAAAAATATTTACATTTCTTTAATCCATTCAATTGTACATTTACATAGTTAGATATGCTCAATCGTTAGCTCTATACAATAATTTGCATTGTTAATATTTGTTCACATTGATTAGATGAGAGAAAGAGTAAAAAAGATTTTTAAGTAACCTTAGTATTTCACCATAATCACACCACACACATAATGGGGAAACATTGCTTTGAAGATAAGGTAAAAAATTTTACATTTCTTTAATCCATTCAACTATACATTTACATAGTTATATATGCTCTATACAATAATTTGCATTCTTAATATCTACTCACACTGGTTAGATGAGAGAAAGAAAAAATGGTTTTTAAGTCATCTTTGTATTTCACCATAATCACACCGTGTTATACAAAAAATGGTTTTTAATCTTCATAACATGTGCAAATCTTGGGATATGATTCTGGATGAGTTGTACCCCTATTTTCCACTTAATAACATAAATCATTCCCTATAGTAAATGTATCATATTTTAGTACTAATGAAATATATTTGTGTGTGCTAACACACATAATTCATATGTACTCATTGGATCAAAATTAAAATCCACACTCTGGACAAAGCACTCTATGTACTTCATCACAAACACACAACACTTGTTACCACTGCACAAAACAAAAATCAATTTTTTTACTAATTGATAATAACCATCACAAAAGTACCCTATCACCTAAGAATTCACTATATAACACGTATCCAATTTGTTTTGTGGCTGATTCCACGAATTCAAACGGCCAACTGGTGATCCCAACAACAAATGGTGCCAGTTTCTCTCTCAAACTTGCTTCCTACCATATAATGTGAAATCAAAAAGACACATTAGCAAACCAAATCCTTATCTTATACCCAATTAGTGGTGTAAAAATCAATTCGATGATACGTACCATGCTTCTTCCATAAGCTTAGTGGCAACTGCTGTTTAGGAATTGTAAGATTCGATTTTTTGGTGCAACATATCCACCACTAGTAGCTTCTATTGTGAGTCACCCGATAGTGGTATGAAAACCTTATCACAAATCAATATTTTTTTGGGTTTTATCCACTGATACAGAACATCATGGTGGGCATCCGAGAAATACAGTTGCATTACAAACACACAACATTGAGATTATATCACAAAATGCATCGCCAGACTGTGTGAATTTTAGCCACATTGCAAGCAACAACCCATACCGGTGTCATCGAAGAAATATAACATATCTTGATGGTGTTGGTAGGTCTTGCCATTAACAAGAACCCATATGCATCTATGACCTACACAACCAATCACATCAAATTAGAACAAGGGATTTTTATGGGTAGGACCACCTCAAAAACCAGATTGCCAATTATTCTTGTATGACATGCAACACCCCCTAAACCAAACCAATACCTCGTTGTAACCCACGCTTTCGAGTTGAAGAGGCGCAGCAAACAATTTGGGGTGAAAAACGCCACACCATCGCTCCATACTAATTGTTCACTGCCTTGAGAATAACCATTCATCAACCTCATTACACAAGAAAAAAATAATATAGACAAAATCCAATTTAAAGAAAATCAATTAAATGGACACAATCCAATATACAATCATGTGCACTTGCCCTCTCTTGGAGTTGTTCAAGAACTATTTCACAATTGCTATGTCCTTCTCTGAGAGCAAGTCCTTCATCTTAAAAGAAGTCCACAAAGATTGTGCATCCACAAACTGCAACACATAGTCCACTAGTCACTAAAATACTAAGCAACTCAGCCCTACACAACACCGAGACAACACCAACAGTTATCACTTCACCTTCCCTTTCACTGCTCTTTTGGACCTTACAATGATGGTTAACTCTTTCGCTACCTGCCCTTGTTGCCCAGGAGGTAGGTAAAGCGACACACTGCAACATTCTCTCCTTGACTAGGAAAACCTGTGTTTATATGTGGAGGCAATGAAGGGAGACACATTAACGATCTTGCAAGATGGGGCTACAATGCTAGTCCTTTTGGGAGATTGCTTTGCCCCTGTGGTGCCACCTGCAACTCCAACAGGCAGATCTGCATCATACTCGTCATCTTCTAGAATGCAAGTTGCCAGAACTATCAGCCCCTCACTAAATGATACTACATCCAGATCCAAACCATTATTTGTCAACATTGCATGAAGCCTTTTAACTTCATCACGAAGTACTTCGCTTTGCTTTCTCGTCGAGGCGTACTAGTTGGCCTTCGTACACAAAATTTGATATTCCATAGATTCAACACAAAATTTATAAAATCCATGTAAAATCAAGTTATGAGCTGGTTAACAAATCTTTACACAAGTAGTTTGTCAACTTATATATAACTCAAAACATGTATTCTATGCTAATAATACCTTTTGCCCCCTCCAACCCCACTCATGATCAGGGTCCTCTCTATCATAAAATGGTTCCTTACCCACGCTATGGCCCTCTGAATCCACAAACTACATATGAACACCAAAGTTTGACATCTTATATATAACTCAAAACATGTATGCTATGCTAATAATACTTTTTTCCCTCTCTGACCCCACTCGTGATCAGGGTCTTCTCTATCAGATAATGGTTCCTCACCCATGTTATGGCTCCCTGAATCCACAAACTACATAAGAACACCAAAGGTTAATTACTCTATATCAGCTTCCATCTACTTCGGTCACATAAAGGACTCCACGAAAAACAAAAATAATATCATTAGTTCAACTTACACAACCCTTTGATCGAACCTCCACTAAAGCCAGCTCCTCAATAATAGGGTTTAGAACCTCAAGAACCTCTGATGGGTTTACAAATCCATACGAGATCTTGGGTCTCCCCATAATTAAACAAATAAAAACCACAAACACCATAAGTAGAGGAACAAAAGTGAAAACCATTTCCGGCCTAGCTTCTTCAACAAATCAGCTCTCTTTAGCTTCCACTAGTATCCCATGTTTCACCACTTGAACAGACCAGGACTGGAATTGGGAACTAAAGGAGTGAAAAGTGTTATGTGCTTGTAAAGCCATGTCTACGAAAAACAAACAGCCAATAAGTGATGCTCAATTGAATGGGATTTACATAAATTATAAATATAAAAAAAATAATGAATACCATCCACACTAACCATCAATACAATGCTGCATCCAAATAGGCAGTCGCTAAACAAGGATGAGCCTCCTCTCAATCCAGAACCACAATGAGAAACAAATTGATCAAGACCATGAACCAGGTATTCATGTACACATTTACCCCAAGAATAATCACCGGTACGTTGTAAATCATCAGCGTATCCAACCCAGAAGGAGTTCACCCTCGAACTGCCTTGGGGAAACAAAACACGACCGAATAAGAACAAATTAATCAACTTCACCACCTCCTCAATGTGTTCCTCACTATCCAACAACACTATCTTTTTCAACCTATGCCACACCAGATCTAACTCTACAGAGGCAGAACAATTTTCATCCAAGCCAAAAATCCATGAACATCCTATTGGGAAGGCCTTCCGATAGGACAACTGTACTACCCGATAGGCCAAACCCCATTATCAATGCAACATCGGTCTCATAGAATTTCACAGTCCTTCCACCAATTGTAAAGCAATGGCTATTTGAGTCCCACGATGTCAGTAGATAGCTCAAGATCTATTTATTGGAGCCTTTGCTTGTGATCCAAACTATTCACCATCTCCCTAAAATGTTTGGTGGAGCACCTTATCCCAACTTTGGCACCTGACATTTTCTATCGGGAATTTAACACCCTTACGTTAGCATAAGAGACAATCCTCACATAGCGTACCATTTCAATTTCATATAAGCAATGACAGAAGTCAAATATCACTCAACAAAACCAAGAAATTAAGTCCCAATGGTAAACCATTTAATACAGGGTGCTCACCAAACAATTTGTTTGTACAGAGCAACAATAGTGTGATAGAATGCCTAATAGAGTGGAGCTATTCCGACTCCAATTCAATAGACAACACAACGGGCAATGGCAAATGCAAAGTAAAGCTCCCATATTAACACATTAAAGAATTGAATCCCCTCACAGCTAGTTCCTTACCACACTCAGAGCAATGGCACAGGGTATTGGAGGAGTAAATCCTACTATAATCGAGTTTCCTTCGATCATTGATGAAACAGAACTTCTACTGGATGGTGAATGCAGGGAGCTTTTGTGAAATCTTTCAATGTTCGAAATGGGTATATGGGGCCTTTGAGAAATCTTACAATGTTCAATACGAAGGGACGAAAGGAGCGAACAAATGTCTTTGATTTCTTTGTACGGTGAGTAAATCGAGCTTCCTTCAGCCGATGATGAAACGGGACCTCTACCGAACGACGAATGTAGGGAGCCTCTAAAAAATCTTTCGACGTTCGAAATGGGGAAGATAGTTGAAACTTTGGGAGAAGGGAGCTTCGAAATGTCTCCATTTTCTGTTTTTTATTTTTTTTTGCATCCAGGGGCATAATAGTAAAAACATTTCAACTTTTTGGCTAACGTGCGGGGGGTGGAGTTGAAAAAAAGTTCAGAATTGTTAGATGGGGGTGATGGGAGTTTCGAATTCCATACCAACCTCTTTGAGATTTCAATTTCTGAGGTGGAGTTTACTGAAAAAACCCCTAAATTTAATATATGAAAACAACAAATTTGCTTTTCTAATTTTCAACTTCAGAGAATTCATTCCAACTAGGGGGATTGATGTGGTAGCTAGGTTGATAGTTTAATATAGCTTTGGGATGACCCAAAGAATGTTAACTCTAAGCTCCTTTTATATTTTATAGGAACTACATATTTGGGAGCATTTTAATCATTAACAATTGTTGAGATTGGGCTGATAACACTTAGTTTTGTTCATATAGCTTAGTTATAGTTATTGGGCCCAAGGCCCATTAGTTTATGTTTTATTAAGAATGTCTTTTATGTGTTTTTAGTATTAGTTGACTTATTAAGGGCATACTTGTCATTGTAGTCTTTTTCTTTTGGATGAGTATATAAGTTAATGAAAGGGGTGGCCAGATTAATTTTTGGCTTTCTCCATTCCTTTCTATTTCTCTCTTCTTTGTAGAATTCTCTTTTCTCTTACCTTTCTTTCATAAGTAATAAAACAGATTGGAGTTTTGTAGTTTCTACTTAGTATCAAAGCATCTTTAGAGACTTTTTGAGCTATTCCATCATGCAGCCCTAGATCAACCAACTACATGATGAGGTAAAGAGCTGATTGAGGACTTCTATAGAGCCCAATTTTTGGATTTTTTTATGGATCTACAATCCCCTGTAGCAAGTTTATGGTTCATCACCAAAATCAGAAAGAACTGGAGAAAGGGAAGAATCCTGATTATAGTAGCACTCTTCAATTTTGACATAGGAAGGGGCACTCCTACATTTGGGGGTTACTTGGTGTTTTTTGGAGAGGGTGGTTCAAGTCCCATGTTTTTTTGGTAGTCTCTTGAGGATGTAGTAGCCTCTTTTTTTCCTTCTATCTGCTTCCACGGAGAAGGGAATCTTGGTGAAAGGGGCTTCTAGGGTACAAGGGAGGTGTTTGAGGTTTCTAAAGGCAATGATTTTTTTTTCCTTTCATCTTCAACTGATTTCCTAATTTGTTCTAGGAGTTATGGAGGGTTGTGGAGTTGAATATAATTCTACAAGTGAAATGAGACCATATGGATGGGGTGCTAGTGACCCCTTCAGGGTAAGGACCATCACTACAATGAAGTTGGATGGTAAAACTACTTAGAATGATCACAATATGAAAAGATAGCCATTGGAGCTCGTGGAAAATTGGGGTATGTCATTGGTGAAGATAAGAAACTTAAGACTAACTACTCCTGGTGGACTCAAGAGAACTACATGGTGATGACCTGGCTATGCAATTCCATGTTACCCCCTATAAGTAAAATCTTTCTATGGGCTAACACAACTAAGGAGATTTGGGATGGTGTAGCGGTAACTTATTCATAGAGTGAGAATGTTGCTAGAGCCTACTGATTGAGAAACTAGGTGATTGCTACTAGGCAGGGAGATATGTATGTTGCTATTTATTTTTCAGCCCTCAAAATGTCGTGGCGGAAAATAGATCATTTGGAGACTATGGCTTGGGAAAGCAGCAATGATGCAACAACTTATTAGAAGTTGGTAGAGAAGAATAGGGTTTTTGAGTTTCTAGCAGGTGGTGTTGGCAGAAGCGTGTCATTAACCACTTTGGAACACTAGTTTAGATATTTATAAACTTTTCCAATCCTCACATAACCTTAAACAATGTAGTACATGGTGGGGAAGGGGTCAAACCCGTAGAGAAGCAAGGGAAAAATTATTATTCCTCTTTCTTTCGGACAAATAAAAAGAAAATGGAATTGAGAATTGTAGAAAATATGAAAATAAAATTTATTAATGCTGAAATTAAAGGTTTGGAGTTAAACCAAACAATAATTAAAATTCAGAAATTAAAAGAGCATTGGAAGCAACAAAAGAAATAAATAAAAGTGATTCAAAATTCGGATCCAGTGGTAGTAGCTGTAGATTGGCCAGACAGCTTGCAGGAACCCCTCCTGACAAGTTTTGGCCATCTTTCCCTTCTTCAGCCCTCGAACCCCTCGAGACACCTTAGCCTTGAACCAGACGAATTCAGATCTACAAAACACACAAACAAATAGAAATTAAACATAAAAGATTGCTGAAATAAAAATAACATGAAAGAAAATAAAGAAAATAAAGGATGGTCAATCAGATCTAGTAGCGGTAGTTGCAGATTGGCTAGACTGCTTGCAGAAACCCTTTATGACAAGATCTGGGCGTCATTCCCTTCTACAACCGTTGAACTCCTCAAGAAACCATAGCCTTCTGAACTAGGTGAATTGACCAACCCCTTCTCTAGGGCCCTTGGGGTCCTTTTTATAGAGAATGGTGGATAAAATTGGGGTTAAAAAGAAAGAGGGGGGCGACAACTGAGTTTTTGCAGAAATATGGGCACCCTAGGGTTTAAAATGGAGGGTTAGGATTGTTCTAAGGTGATCCTAAGGCTGAAAAGAAAAGGAGAGGGCACCCAATATTACGTAGGGCTGAGATTTAATGGCTAATAACCCTGCATTTTGATGCCTTAAGGGCATCAATTCAAGGGTATTTTCTTCCTTAGAGTAGTCAAAATGCACCATTTTTCTAGTTAAAATCAATTATGTGACATTTGAGGGTCTCTATGCAAATTATGTAGAAAATTGGGAACTTTTCATGGTTGAAAAACAGTTTTTGGGAAGCTGGTGTGAAGTCCAGCTGAGAGAGGGGGTGTTTTTGTAAGGAATTGAGAACAGGAGGGCGCTTCCTATCTGCTAAACCCAGTTGGCGTCCATCCTACTGTATTACCATGCTCCCCTCTCATTAGCAAACCCTAGGGAGCCTTTTTAACATAATCTTTTCCCCTTAGCTAACCCTAACCACCCTAGATGTGAAATCTCCATCATCCGCTCCTAATCTCCACCATTCATTTTAGGGCTCTCCTTTGTAGCTTCTAAACCCTAGGGTGCTACCTATTCTGCTAATCCTCACCATTAAATCTCAACTATTCCCTCCATCTTATATACCAACCATTCAATCTAGGGCACCACATATTTTTTTAATCTTAACCCTTCAACCCTAAATGTTCTAATTCACACCCTCTATTTCTAGGCACCCAAATCTCAGCCCTACATAATATTGGGTGCCCTCTCCTTCAATTTTCAGCCATAGGATCACCCCAATACCATCTTAGCCATCCATTAGAAACACTAGGACATCCCTAACTTTGCTAAATCCCAACTGTCGTCCTCCATCTTTCTCCCTATTTCTAGTTGTGTCTACCATTTTCTATAAAAAGGGTCCTAGAGGCCCTGTAGAAGGGGTTGGTCAATTCACCCAAGAAAGAAGGAAGACTGATCTTGAGAAGTTCAAGGGTAGAGGAAGAGGAGGACGCCCAGGCAAGAGGAAGGGTTCCTACTTGTAGTTCGCCAACACCACTATTTCCACCTCTGGATTTGAATCCCAACCATTTTTTCTTCAGTCTTAGAATTACTTTATGTTCTTTAATTTCCAATTTAATTTTTCCTTCCTGCAAATTTATTTTTAATAGAGTTAATTTGTGCTTTATTTATTTTCTGCAGATCTGAAATTCGGCTAGGTAAGACGGAAGGCCTAGCTCGAGAAGTTCGAGGGTCAAAGGAGAGATCCGAAGACTACTACCTCTGATCGGATTCTCAGACATTTTTATTTCGTTCCTTTTATTTATTTATTTTTATGCACTTGTTATTCTCAGTACTGTTCGAATTTGGTTTTAATGAATTCCATTTTTTAATTGATTAATTTTATATTTTTGCAACTCCCCTTTGTGTTCTCTCTCCTAGATCAAAGTACGTAATTATTTTTCCCTTGCTTCCCTGTGGATACGACCCGTTCTCATCACTTTACTGCGTTAAAAGTTGTTTGAGAATCAGAATAAAATTATAAAATTTAAACTGGTGTTTCAAAGTGTTTAACAATGCGCTTCTGGACACACCAATGGCGAAAGGCTGAATAGTGAAGATTAGAAGTTATGTGGCTCCCTAGGATTAGAATGCTAAAAAGAGAGTGCCCTAGAATGGATGAAACGAATTAGTTAGAAGGTGTCCTAGGGTTTTCTAATGAGAGGGGAGCATGCTAATACAGTAGGAGGGGCGCCATTTTGGGTTTAGCAGATAGGAGGTGCCCTCCTGTGCTCAATTTTTCACAAAAACACCCCCTCTCTCAGTTGGACTTCACACCAGCTTCCCAAAAATTGCATTTCATCCTTAAAACTTCCCCAGTTTTCCATAGAATTTGTACAAAGAACCTTAGAAGTCACGATATTGAATTTAACTGGGAAAATGATACATTTTGACTATTCTAAGGTAAAAAATACCCCTGAAATGTTGCCTTTAAGGCATCAAACTACAGAGTTATCACACCTCCCAACTTGACCATAGCTAGTCCTTAGCGATGTAGCCTTAAAATTACACCGAGTATAGAGATCATTCCCACTACAAGATCATCCCTAACAAAATTAGCCAAGTATCCTGATTCTAGATTTCTCAAACTTTGTATAGATCAGTATTGGGCATAAGGGGTAAAACCATCTTGTTTTGAATATTACAGAAATTTGGCATAAAAATCTTATATACCCTTCCATTTGCATACTGTTTTGATAAGTTGATATTGGTTTTTGAAATCAGGCAAGTATTCTTCTTATCATTTTTGGCAGTGGATGTCTACCCCTGAACTTGATATGCACACTTATTTTTATTGCTATCTTCCAGCATTTGACGTGAATCTCAATACTTGACTTAGGTGAAGAGACCCGATTACTAAGTATTAGGTGATCATCTTTGGCATTCCCTTTTTCTTTTGATGCAAATCTCGACACTTGACTTAGATGAAGAGACCCGGTTACTAAGTCTAGGGTGTCAATTGTCATCTTTTTTCTCTTTTTTTTGAAACACTATTTAGGGTAGTCCACTTCTCTAACAATTTGAAGAATTTTTGTGTCTGATTTCTCAATATTTCTCTTCTTATCTTGGTAGGGGCAAATTTGAGAGTATTTTTCAATTTCTAAATGGTTTCGACAATATTCAAATAAGACCAATTTTGACTCCTATAACTTGTTGCCAATTTCAACAAAATTCAATATTCTTCTATCAGTTTCTTTAACTTTTTCTGTTTGGGAATATCTTTTAATGGAAAGAATATTTAAAATTTTTAGTGAAATTTTAATTCTACATATTTAAAGGCTTAGTTTCTCAATCATTTTTTTTTTCATTTTTTTTTTCTCTCTCTCTCTCTCTCTTTTCTCACCCCCAACTTAAGTGCCATTATCCCTAATGGCATGACTAGGATGTGCAAAGGACTTGGGCCAAAGGGAACAATCAATAGGGTTTTCCTAAGGGGTTTAAGGTCTGCCAACTGATCTCGAATCAAGAAAAGGAAAAGTCAAATCGAAAAAGCAGAAAACAGTAAAAACTACAGTGGGTTGCCTTCCAACCAGCGCTAAGTTTAACGCCTTCAGCCATACACATTCATTCACCTCCTTCATCTAAACTCTTAGACTCACTTTCTTGTTCATACAAACAGGGCTCAAACTGGGCTAACCAAGGGGCAGATAGGGTATCTAAAAGATCATCAACTACATCTATCTTGCACTCATGTTCCCCTAGATTTGGATACTTAGAGCCACTAAAAACATTTAATTGGACTTTTTGCTCCCCAAATGAAATGTCCATTTCTCCCGATTTACAATTGATATTTGCATTGGTCGTTGCTAGAAACGGACGTCCTAAGATTATCGGCTTATGGTTCAGTTCATCGGTTGGGGTCATGTCTAGGACAACAAAGTCTATGGGGAAATAACAATCCTATGTCCTGACAATGACGTCCTCGATAACATCTTGAGGATTTTTGACCGACTGACCAATGAGTTGCAAAATTATCGGGATGAGTTTTAACTCATCAATCCTGAGCCTTTCATAAATGATGGTTGGAAGCAGATTTATACTAGCCCCAAGATCTAAAAGGGCCCGTTCAAAGGTGATTCCAGAGATGACACAACTTATGAGAGGAGCACCCGAGTCTTTCATCTTCCGGGTAAGTTGGCTTAGGAGGACTACACTAACATTTGCTGAGAGCATAACTTTTTGTGGGGCCAATCGTTGCTTCCTCTTTTGAGTGCATAGCTCTTTCAAAAACTTGGCGTAGGCTAGGACATGTTGGATCACATCAAGGAGAGTGATGTTAATGTGGAATTGTTTCAATAGCTCCCTGATCTCCTCGTTGCAAATCTCTTTCTTTTCTCGCAATGGCCCAGCTGTGAGTGCGGTTGAAAAGGGGACTACAGGTTGGTTCACTATGGGCTCTTCTTTTAAAGTTTCCTTTCCTCCTTCTCCCCCCCCCCCCCCCAACTTAGGGTCTTGCTCATTTTCTTCTTCTTCAACTTTCCTTTTCTCATATGGGTCTTCTAAAATCCTCCCACTCCTTAAGGTTGTAATAGCTTTGGCATTTTCGAACTGATGGTTCTTAGGAGGTGGGGGAATTTTTTGTGGAGGGAAACCCAGTGTCTGATTTTTAGGATTTGCAATCGGTTGACTCGGTAATTTCCCTACTTCTCTCATCGTATTGGCTTCGACTAACTGTCCTACTTGGCTCTCAAATCTAGCAATGGATTGCTGCTGAGTTAGGATTAGTTGCTAAAGCTACATGAATTGGTCATCCACTATATGGGTCTGAGGTGATTGTGGCTAAGCCTGATACAGTTGGGCCTTGGTTCCTAGGGTACATCTACTGGAATTGACTCTACACTTGTGGCCTCTGAAATTGCTCAGCCATGGAGTTAGATGGATGGTGTTGTTGGGACTGTGTGTAGGTTTGACATGATTGAGCCAGTTGAGTCACAGGATAATCATTATACTCCTAGTAAGTTTGGTCTTCAGACCATTGAGAGTGCACATCTGGTAGGGGGTTTCTTGGGCTTGGGCTCTACAAGTGAAGTTGGGCTGATTTTCCCACACAGGGTTATATGGACAAAAGAACGGGTTTGCATTGGGTTGAAAAAATCCGTTGCCTACACGCACTTGGTTTGGAATGATTGGTTGACATGGGCCCGTCGTAGGGCACTGGCTTACATGATGGGCCGAGGTTGCACAGATGGAACATGTTCAGTAGGATGACAAGGTTGGGTATGGGCCACTTTGTTGACGAATTGCAAGGACTTGATCAAGTCTTTGGGCCATCCCATTAATCTTTATCCAGTTGTTGAAACACATGGTTCCAATTTATTTGCGGCTCAGGTTGGAAATAGTTTCTCATTCCATAAACTCCAGCCATTGAATTCATTTTATTTTATTTTATTTTAACCCCCCTTTTTTCTTCTTTATTTAATTTTGAATTTTAATTTCAAATTTAGATTTTGAAATTTAAATTCTACAATTTAAACTCAAATTTGATTTTTTTTTTAAATTTTAAATTTTCTCTTTTTTAATTTTTTTATTAAATTTGAAATTTAAAATTTAAATTTTTGAAATTTAGATTTTAAAACTTAAATTCCTAAAATTTAAATTTAAGTTTTAACAAAAAATGTAAGAAATTCAAACACACGACCTATGGGCTGACCTAAGTTTTCCTAAAATAGTGGTTCAACCAATGTGAATCCTCTTAGGTTCACTTGGAATTACACCACTTCCTTTGGTTAGCCAGGTAAGAGGTGGGGATGTGGGAGGCTCCCCTTGCTCTTGCAAGGACCTAATTAAGTAACCACAAAACCCAATTAGGCTTAGTCGTTTAACTGCTTTCCTTAGACACCAACCGCCGGTTATGGAAAGTAATTACAAGTTACCCTAAGATTCAACATACTTTTGAACTAAATGCAAGGCTCCCTAAAGGATCTTACTATCTGATGGTGCGCAATCTGGTCACTCCTAGCTGGCACTTGCGTGGCTCCTGAAAGGTACCTGAGATGGAGAAGAAGAAGAATCCCCGGGGGCTTGCCCGGTAGGAACACTCCGACGCTTAAGTTATTATTCTGTGGAAGAAGCAAGCAGAGGATCAAGGCTAAGAGTGCAGATAGCGCGAGTGATAGAAGTTACCTTTGTTCTTTGAGAGTAGGCTCCTTATAACAGAATTCCGTTGCATCAGGCCCATTGGCCTCTGACAGGGCAGGTATAACCATCACTATCAGCCTGCCTCAGCCGTTATAGGCAGGGCTGAGGTGGCACGCGCGGGGCCGTCATTCTAGGGTACGTGCCTGTCAGGTATAAGGCACCCTCTAAAGGTGGCAGGCACCACACTGTCTGACGAGGGACGTGGTTGCTGTCCCCAGATTTGTCGGGTACGGTGGTCGGGCAGGAGATCTTCTTGCGATATGCCAAATTGCTCTTTAGCGAGTTACCCTGTGCCGGGCTATCCTACAAGCAGCGAGCTGCCTGTGGCAAACTATGCCGAGCGGATCGGGGTGTTCCCGTCTGGGAGTAGCCTGAGATCCACTGGGAGGAGCTCGGGTATTATGAAAGGTCAGGGGGCCCCGAGCTCAGAGGTAGCTCGGGGTGCTAAGCGGCTCCCAGTGAGTAGCCTATTCCACCGAGTTGTCGGGCTGAACTCGGTGGGACCTTCCCTCCAAGTTGTGGCTGCGCTTGCTGTGCTATCACGCTGAGTCATCGCTTGAGCAAGGTCACGCCCATGTGTACCTGTGTACGAGGTCGGGCCAAATCACCCTCCATCAATTGCCCCCCACTCCCTCTGTTGGTGGTGTTGACCCAGCGCGGGGAGTTCATGTTGCACCGGGTGGATTTGGCTTCAGTGCTCATGCCACTTTGTCACGCGTTTCACCCAGCTGGACCGGTCTAGTTTCCGACTCAGTCAAAAGGAACTTGGGTCGCGTTCAGTTTACGCGCAGACGTCACGCGGTTTGGACTTTGCAGATGCCAAAAAATGCGCTAAATTAATTTCCCCTCGAGGAAACCGTAGCCGGTTTTTTTGAGAGCCGTTGGATCGTCTCCATCTTGACCGTTAACGCTCGGGTGCAGCAGCTATAAATAGTGGGGAATCCTTGGTCATTTCTTCGCCACAAAGTCCCCAACGTCAGTGTTGAGCTCGCGTTTGAGGTTCCCAGCTCGGGTCTTCTAGCTTGGTTTGTTCCCCTAGTTCAGTTCACATTTCCTGTGGTGAGTCTCCGAGCTTCTTTTTCTTTTCTGAATATTCTTTCCTTTTCGCCTTGTGATGTCGTCTAGCATAGATAGCCTCATCGACGAGCCCGAGGTGGGCAGGGTGGCTCTTCTGCTGCCCATCCGTCTGATTTACGAGCGGCTTCGGGTCATCTGGCGCCCACCTCCCACCGAGGTCAGGTGCCAGATCAGTTCGGCCCTTCCACTATGACTTTGGAGAGACTCCAGGACCTCATACAGAGGTTCAACCTTCCTGGGGAGTACTCTTACAGTCTTCCTACTGGCAGCTTTCCATGGAAGCACGGTCCCGACGAGATCGTGGTCTTTAAGGAGCAACTGGTTGCCGGGCTCCGACTTCCTCTTCATCCCCTGATCGGTGCACTTTAACATCACTTTGGACCAACTTCACTCGAATTCCATACGGAATGTGGTTGGGACCATCTCTCTTTGCTTCAACCGTTCCCTCTCTATTGACCTAGACGTCCTTAGTACTATCTTGGCCATAAAGAAGAGTGCTTCGGGTACTCTCCCTGGGCATAGACGGGCTTATTACCTATCTTCCCGTCTAGGTTTTAAACTCATGCATAAGCTCCTAAGTAAAGTCCCGGCCTGGAAGCTGGACTACTTCGTAGTTCGGAGCAGCACGCGGTGGCCCTTCCCTACTGACTGGAGGGTGGCCGTTCAAGACCCCGGTGTCATCCTCGATGGGAAGACCAAGAAGGAACTCTAGTCGTGGAATCAGCTCGGGTTGAATTACAAGGACTTCACAGTCGAGGAGAAGCTCATCCAGGCCGGCTTGAGCCCGGGTAGGTTTTTCTTCACTTCGGCTTTTTGTCCACATATTTACTTTGGGATTACTAACGCCGAGCTTCACTGCAGGTCCCATGGGAGGCAGAGAAAATTGACAGTTAGAGGCTCTTCTTCCAAATGAAGAGAAAGAAGTGCGTAGCCAATAGGGCATGCGTTGAGCCACCGCGGGCCTCTGCCGAGGCTCAGCCTCCACAGGCTCCGGCTCCGGAGCCCGAGCTCCCTTGTACTCGACCCATCATCAACTTGGAGGGGGACACGATGTCTCAGGGTCCTGAGATAGCAGCAGAGCCCACTGCTGAGTCTGCCGAGACCGTTGCTGGGGGTGATACAGGAGCCACCCCTGAGGCACGCCCTGCAGAGGCTACAGCTGGGGCCTGCTCTACTGATATCACCGCCGAGGCTTCCGAGGAGTCTGCCCATGCAGCGGAGGTGACCGTGTCTAGCTCGGAGAGCCAGGGGGGTGAAAGTATTCTGAACCCCCAGTGCAGTGTTCAGAAGAGTAAGGAGACTGCTTATCCGGAGGAGGTCACCGAATGGGCTGATCTCACTCCCGGTCAGCTCGGTGCCTGAGCTGCCACACATACCATGGTGGTGAGTTCTTCGTAAAGGATTCCCTTCTCCCCCTTCTTCCCTTTTCTCTCTCTCTCTCTCTCTTTTTTAACTGGTCTTGTCTTTTTTGTAGGTGAACTCTACCGTGCGTGCCTTATACTTCCAGTCCGATCGGCACCTGAGACTGGCTTTGGAAGCCGAAAAGTCATCTCGTGCAACCCATACTGAACTGAGGGCAGCTCGTGGTCAGGTCCACCGCCTACAAAATGACGCATCAGCTCAAAAGAGCTTTATTGAGGTGCTGTTGGCGAAGAAAAACGAGTTGTCCCGCGACAAGGATAGACTGAGGGCCGAAGTGAATGGGTTTAAGGTCGTCCAAGAAGCTTTGAGGCTCAAGGTGGACAGTCTCAAGGTAGACTGGGATTGTCTCAGGGCAGAGTGGGATGCCCTGAAGCTCGAGGTGTAGGGCCTCAAGGAGGTGAAAGGGAAGTTAGAGCACGAGGTGGAGTTCCTCTGAGCTGACATCAAGGATAAGACAAAAATCTTTGAGGATGCCCTTCAGGAGACCAACGTTCAAGCTGTCATCAATTACATCCAGTCGTCGAAGTTTGATAACGTGATTACCGAGCCCTACCGCAAAGGCTTCAAGCTCAGCCGATGGCTGATTTGGCACCTATACCCCGATCTGGACACAAGTGCCATCACCACTTCCCGGATCACCGATGACATAGTGCGTCAGTCGGCGGATGATCCTGACTCTGAGGACGAAGGTGCCGGCGATGAAGCAGAGGCTGCTGGCCCGGTTACTGCCCTCGAGGAGGTCCCTGGAAAAGACAACGAGCCTCCAAAATAGATCAGTCCTTGTATTTACAAGCTTAATCTTCTCTTTTTCTTTTTCTTGTAACAAAACCTCTTGTAGTGAAATTTTCATAATAAAAGATTCACTTTGCTAAAGACTTGTGCAATTTTCTTTACTTGCTGAAGTTATTATTTTATCCTGAACTGTTAGGCTATCAGGCTAATTACCCAAAGTGAGGGTTCCTCAACTATCGTGACCCCGAACTGTATTCCAATACTTATTAGGGGTAGCCTTATGTACACCGAGGTGAGTAACATAGTAGGGTACATGCCCGACCTGTCTGCACCCGGGTTAGGATGTTATTAGTTGTTCTTAACGTGTTCAACTTGTTGCATGCCGGGGTGGGCTATACGTCACAAGGTTCGTACCTAAACTACCTGCGCCTTAGGCATTACAAGTACTTAGCCTATGCCGATGAGGCGACTAGGCCTTATATAGTGCTGAGGTCTTTCATTAGCTCGACATTTTAGCCCTTAGGCTGGAGGAGCGGCTTATAGTCCGTTCTTTTAGAGTTCACCTGTGCCGAAGAGGCGATAGGGTCTTATAGTGTCGAGACCATGTTAGCTCGACATTTTGGCCCTTAGGCTCTGGGAGTGGCTCGTAGCCTACTCAGTTGTTACAGATAGTATTGTCTTAAGTTGACAATATTCCATGCCCGAGGTACTTGTTTCCCCTCGAGGGTCTCAAGCTCGTATGTTCCTTCCCCGAGCACTCATTTCACTCGGTAAGGTCATTCTCAGTTGGACCCAAGCTTGCCAGCGCCAGGCTCAGGTACCATAACTTTACGAAGGACCAAGTCGCCAACGCGGAGGTTCTGCTTCTTGACCCTGGTGTTATAGTACCGAGCTACTCTCTGCTGGTAAATTGCGGTCCTGATGTACGCGAGGTCCCTTACTTCATCGAGTAGATCGAGGTTGGTACGTAGCTCATCTTCGTTCGTCTGGTCACTGTGTGCTTCCAGTCGTAGCGTAGGTACTTCGATCTCTGTGGGGATAACTGCTTCGGTGCCATAGGTGAGGTTAAAGGGAGTTTCTCCTGTGGCAGTCTTCTCCGTGGTTCGGTAAGCCCAGAGGATGCTAGGTAGCTCATCTGCCTGCAACCCTTTAGCTCGGTCCAACTGTGCCTTCAGTCCGCGGAAGATGGCTTTGTTTGTGACTTTTGCCTGACCGTTTGCTTAAGGGTGTGCGGCTGAAGAAAAATTCTGTCGGATACCCATGTCTTGGCACCAGTTATGGAATTTGATGTCCTCGAACTGCTTGTCGTTGTCAGAAATTAGTACCTGAGGTAACCCGAAGCAGCACACAATGTTCTTCCAAAAGAAGTTTTGGACGTTTTGGGTTGTGATCGTTACAAGAGGTTCAGCTTCTACCCACTTTATGAAGTAATCCACTGCTATTACTAAGAATTTCCTCTGGCCTGCTGCTGGCAGGAATGGTCCAAGTATGTCAATGCCCCACTGTGCGAAAGGCCACGGGCTGGTGAGATACTTGAAGTCGGCAGCAGGTTGGTGGTGGATATTGGTGTGCTTCTGGCATTTGTCACATTTTCTAACAAGCTCAATGGCATCTACCTTCATTGTTGGCCAATAATACCCCTATCGAAGTGACTTTTGGGCGAGGGCCCTGCCCCCCAAGTGTCTGCCACACAGACCCTCATGAGTGTCATGGAGTATGAGCTCGGCTTCGGTAGGTCGGAAGCAACGCAGGTAGGGGAGCGTGTAGGATCTCCGGTACAACGGTTCGTCTATTATGACGTATTTGGCTGCCTAACACTCTACCCTTCTGGCCGCATTGCAATATGCAGGGAGGGTCCCGTGTAGCAAGAAGCTCGCGAGCGGGTCAATCCAGCTCGGCTCTGCTTGAACGATGGGAGCGACCTCCTCTACCCCCCCGAGAATGCTAGGCCGAGGTAGGTCCTCTATGTACACGGTTCTCATGGTGATATCGTTGGAGCTGGCTAACCTAGACAGGGTGTCGGCCTTAGCATTCTTTGACCTCGGGATTCTCCTAATGAAGTGTGACTGGAAGTTGAGCAGGGCCTCTCTGACTTTGGCTAAGTAGGCGACCATGGTTGGCTCACGAGCTTCGTATTCGCCAGTGACTTGGTTGACCACAAGTTGAGAGTCGCTACAGATAACGTTGTGCTTGGATTTTACTTCTCTGGCTAGAGCTAGTCCAGCTATCAACGTCTCGTATTCCGCTTCATTGTTGGATGCTGCAAACTCGAAGCGTAGCACGTACTCCAATTTTGTGCCACTTGGGACGTGCAGAACTATTCTGGCTCCGCTGCCCTGTTGGTTCGAGGAGCCATCTACGTAAAGGAACCAAGGCTCCTCATCCCATTTCGCGCTTGGCCTAACTAGGAGAGATGCCACACTGGCTGCTACCTCACGGGGCTCGGACTCAACCGGCCTAGGAGCTTCGGGCTCACCCGAACTGGGGACCTCGTGCTCAACCGGCCTGGGAACTTCGGAGCTGAATGTGCACTCGACAATGAAATCTGCTAGGGCTTGAGCCTTAATAGCAGTTCGTACTGGAGGTCGTACTCGCTGAGCTTTACGGCCCACTTTGTTAATCGACCAGAGACCTCGGGCTTAAGTAAGACTTGCCTCAGAGGTTTGTCGGTGAGGACGATAACAGTATGAGCCTAGAAGTACGGGCGGAGCTTCCGAGCTACGATTACTAGTGCGTATGCTAGTTTTTCTATCTCTGGATATCTCGTCTCTACTCCCTATAATACTTTACTAACATAATAGATGAGTCGTTGGACCCGATCTACTTCCTTTATTAGTACCGAACTGACCACTTCGTCGCTTGCCGAGAGGTACAGTTCTAAAACATCGCCCTCCTCGGGTCGGGTTAAGATCAGCACACTAATGAGGTATTTCTTGAGCTCATCAAATGCGAGCTAGAAGTCTTGGGTGAAGGGGTAGGAAATCCATCACATGGACGCCCAAAGATTGCGGAATAAGGGGGCGAATTTCAAAAATTTTTCTCTCCCTTCAACTGGGAATCGAATTCCCTATTTAGAAAATCATATTTTCAATGATCATTCTTGAACCATAAACTGAACCAGATCTGAACCAAAAAGGAGTAGGGAGGGATAATACCTGATACAGAGAAGTAGTATCTCCCAATGGAGGTGTTCATGCCCAAGGAATGATTCAAAATCTGCTCCCACTGAAGATGGCGCAGTGCAGTGTGGAGCAGAATCAACAGTGTTCTTCCAAAAGAACTTGACCCTTCTCAATAATCACTTGGACGGTTTGTGAATACAACTCCCACCAATCTTTTCTCCAAAAGATTGGTATCAAGATCCAATCTTGATTTTCTCAAGAACTGGAGATCGAACTACTGGAGGCGGCGGCTGCAGGAAGGAGGTGGCAAGAGAGTATTTGCAGGGTGCAGAATTCTCTCTTCTAGTAATCTCAGCTCTGAAGAAAAGGATCTGTGGATTGCATGTCTAAAGGCTGCCGCCCCCTTCTCATTTTATAGACTGAAATGGATCAGCTCCTAATACCATTAGGAGTTGCTAACCTAAATCATATTTGGATTAGAAGTCCCTTTAAGTGATAAGGGATAACCCTTATCTTATCTGTAGATGAGATCAGCCATCTCCTAATCTGATTAGGAGGCTTTCAGATCTAAATCTTATTTTGATCTTGGACTCTCTAAGTGGATAGGGTCTAAGCCCAATCCTATCAGCTGATCCATCTCAGAATTCGTCCCTTTAAATGACTAATCAAATTAGCCCAGTTCAAAATGGGCTTAAGGCCCATTTAAGGTTATGTATTCATTTAGCCTTCTAAACTGCTGCCCAGTTGGGCTTCCTTGTATGGTGTGGGATCCAAACATTGATCTACACATCAGCAACATGGGTTTAGCCCAGCCTTTGTTACAAGGCCTGGCTGAATACACTGTTATGGACAGTGCACCCCCTGAAACCCATCAGATGGGCTCTATGGGCCCAACACTTACCCTAAGTGGTCCCTGGGCCAAGCCACCTTGTAACACCCAGGGACTGTGGGCAGATGCAAGATTAGCCCATCAGGTATTATCCTCAATGATCTTACACTTAACCTCTCAGCCCATAATGATCATACACTGCCCGACAAAAGATGACCTCTCCCTCGGCTGCAAGGAACAATGTTGCACTCTCTGCTTATATGGATCCCAGGAATTAAAACCTTTTTGCAAACATTTCAAAATCATATATATATACTTTTATATCTCATATAAAATATATTTTGCAAAACAAATCTCAACGATTGAAATCGGCTGCCGGCAGTTTTGGTTTCCATCAGCGAGAGTGCATCCCCGATCATTACCTTTGTCCGACAAAGGGGCTGATCCTGTCACTATGATCACCCACTCATATGAATTCTTAGACTGTCCCAACATACCCAGGTTTTGACCCCCGCTAAGGATCTCACTGATTGGTACATCAAAGATAGCCTAATCCAACACCCAGTGCAGTATCATAATCGAGTCTAGGGGTCGGGTGTAACTTTCCAGTTTTGCCCATCAATCTCCAAGGTCCAGGGCAATACTGGGAATCTGGTCTAGTTCAAAGATTCAATTAATCCTACACTGTATGTGCCTAGGGTCTCACCCCGGTAGCTGAGACAAGCCACCCCAACCGACTTGGTGGCACCACAATGTCAGCCTTATCAGGATAGGTCTCCCCAGACCGACCCACTGGCTCTGAACATTCTAAACTAACATGAGTCTCATTAAGTGTCCAATTTAAGGGTATTACATAGAAACATACCAAGGGAACATGAATCAAATATGTACTTTTATTCATTTACAATAAACTCATAAAGTACATCATTTTGATTGAAGCTAAAGGCATACAAAACTGTCTAACATTGGGTCCATTCGAACCCTTTGCTCTTAAATGCCTTAAAAAATTGCAGACAGCAGTCCACCGACTTGGACATGAAGTGGCTAAGGGAGGCTACGTGGCCATTCAACCTCTGAACCTCCTTCAACTTCCGGGGTGGTCTCATATCTAAGATGGCCTTAACCTTATCCGAGTTGGCGTCAATGTCGCACCGGTTAACGATGTATCCTAGTAATTTACCCGAGGTAACACCGAAGATACACTTGTTTGTATTCAATTTCATGTTAAATCGTCTCAGAATTTGGAAAACAGAATGCAAGTCTTGTATTAATTCGTGTGAGAATTGAGTTTTGACGACCATGTCGTCTACATAACACTTTATTTTTCTACCAATTAATGGCTCAAACAATTTATTTACAAGCCTTTGAAAGGTTGCCCCTGCGTTTTTGAACCCGAAGGGCATAACCTTGTAACAATACAGATCGAACTCTATGATGAAGGTAGTATTTTCTTCGTCTGTCGGGTCCATCTTGATTTGGTTATAGCCTGAATAGGTGTCTAAGAAACTTAGCAACTCATGCCTTGAGGTCACGTCCACCAAGCGGTCGATTCTGGGGAGTGGGAAGCAGTCTTTTGGGCAGTCTCGGTTTAGGTCGGTGTAGTCGATGCACATGCGCCACTTTCCGTTAGCCTTCTTTACCAGAACGGGGTTGGCTACCCAGCTCGGGTAATGGACTTCTCTTATGAAGTCAGCTGCGAGGAGCTTCACGACCTCCTTGTCGACCGTTTTCCATCACTCCGGGACTAAGTTGTGTTTCTTCTATTTAACGGGCCTAACTACAGGATCAATATTAAGCTTGTGAGTTATAAGGTCAGGGTCTATATTGGGCATCTCTGCTGCAAACCATGAAAAAATATCTAAGTTTTGAAGTAAGAAACTTACCAGTTTGGATCGTAGAGGTTCTTGGACGGAAGCACCGATCTGAAGCATCCAAGCTGGGTCTACTGCTGAAGCCAGAACATCGACTGTTTCTTCCGCGGGTGCAGCTCGTTCCTCGCCTTGCTCTGTAGGCCGCTCCAGTTCGAGGTCATTGGCCACCTTGGTCTTTCCCTTTAGGGCGGCGACATAGCACTTGCAGGACTCGAGCTAGTCGCCCTGCGCTACCCCCACACCGAAGTTTGTAGGGCACTTCATTGCCAAATGATAAGTGAAGACCACCGCCCGTAGGACATGGGTGATCGGCCGACCTATTATGGCGTTGTATGGGGAGGGGGTCGCGACCACCAAGAAGTCATGGTTGAGTCTGACTACGCAGGGCCATGTGCCGACTTCCACAGGTATTGTCACTTTCCCAATGGGCCTGACTTCTTCTCCGCTGAAGCCCACCAAAGGAGTGTTCGGGGCCTCAAGTCACTTCCTTGCAACTGAAGCTAGTTGAACGCGGCTTTGAAGAGAATATCTGCCGAGCTACCTGAGTTAACAAGGACGCGCCTGACCTCAAAGTCATTGATCCTTAGCTTTATGACAAGCGCGTCATCGGGGGGGGGGGGGGGTAGTGGACCCCTCACGCATCGTCCTCCGTGAAGAAGATTGATTCTTCTATCTTCGACCGCTTCAGAGGATTTTGTTCTTCCCTGGCAGCTTCGCGAACTGACGTCCGAGCTGCTGCTGAGGTACAACCTACAACGATCGAGCCTCCCACTATCACGTGGATGGTGCCCCGAACCGGCCTCTTTTCTAGAGGTTGCCTCTGTGACTGTTCGGCCGGCCTGCTGCTGGACTTGGTCGGCCTGTAGTCGGCCTCCCACTATCCTTAAATATCCGCGACAGATGAGCTCCTCTATCTCGTCGTGGAGGTTCTTACAATTTTCGGTACTGTGACCATGATCTCTATGAAAACTACAATACAAATTCTTATTTCTCTCATTGGGATTCCCTCTCAGGCGGGGAGGCCACTTCACATACAGAGCGTCCTTGATTACCATAAGGATTTCGGCCCGCTTCACATTCAGTGGGGTGTAATCAGTTCGGTCTGCTACAGGGACTCGAAATGACTGACCTAGCTTTGCCCCCCGAGCTACATCCTTTTTCTTTCGGTTGTCCCCTTGGCTGGAAGGCTCTCCTCTTTTCCTCTTCTCAGGTGTTCCCTCGCCCTTCTGGTTGATCTCTTCCTCCGTGGCTATAAATCTGTCCACAAGCTTAAGTAATTCGGTTATAGTCGCCGATTGGTTGACGACCATGTGTCATTTTAATTCTTTATGCGTCACGCCCTTCTTGGATGCTGCAAGGCGTACGATGAGGTCCAGGCGTGGTATCTGCATGCATGCATTGTTGAACCGCTTGATATAGCCCCGGATGGACTCTCCCTCTCTCTGTACTATGTTGAGGAGGCTTTCTTCAGTTCGCGGACACCGCTTACTGGTGATGAAGTGGAACGTGAAGGCTTGCACGAACTGCGCCCAACTTCTTATCGGTCAGGGTGTCAGGTTCCGTTACCATCTGCTGGCCACTCCTCTGAAAGTGGTGGAGAAGGCCACGCACATGCGAGACTCACTGGCCCTCGCCAAATGCATCTGTGACTGGAAGGTGTCTACATGGTCATTTGGGTCAAACGACCCATCATACTTGTCGAGAGGGGGGAGCTTGAAGTCCTTAGGCATTGGAACAGCCAGGAGCTCGGGAGACAGGGGGGATGGAACTGAAAGGAGGGGAGCCTTAACTTGGACCGAGCTTACCTCTTCTCTGCCTCCGAGTTCGACCAGGTTGTGGGTGGTAGATTGGCGAGCTCGGCGGTGGCATCTCTACTTCTTGGTGGGCTCCGCATTTGTGCTGCTCACCTCCGTGATATCAGGAATGGTTTGCGCAGGAAGTAGCTCAGGCCACTGGTGATGGCTGCGGACAGAGGGATCCTGCTTGGAGTCTGAAGCCAGGATCTCAAACCGGTTGTCCAGAAGTGGGGTTTCGAACTTTGACTGCCAAGGTGATGTAGACCTAGCGAGCTGGGGTCCTCTCGACCTGACCGCCCGCGATGAGACCGGAGTGGCCAGTCTTTCTTGTTTGCCGTGGGAGGAGGCTTGGCGCTTAGGGGGGTTTGGGAGGCTTCTCCTTGGCAAGAAGGGCATTCATCCTAGCGGCGAGACCTAGCTCGCTGTGAGGCTGGGTGCCGAGGAGGGAGCTATGGCTGAAGCTGAGGCTGAGGTGGCTAAGGGAATTGTTGCTAGTAGTGGTACTGGGAGATGTGGTGCAGCACTTGTTGTTGGTAAAGTTGGTGTTGCTAGAGCTGCTGCACTTGGGCTTGCATGGCCCGCATGCATTGCATCAAATCATCGAGTTGGTTTTGGTTGGTCACCAGAGGGATGACAGTCGGTTCAGCAAAGGTTGTTTCAACAGAGGAAGGAAGGGGAACACCCACAAGCGTCGTTGCTCACGGCACGTTCAGGCTGGGGACTCCGTTCACCGAGAGGGGAATGGTGTACTGTCGAATGCAAACCGTGGGAACCTAGGGTTGTTTCCTGGCGTTATCCATCTCCATGCTACGTCCGGTGTTGCTTGAAGAAGCCATGGGTGCTAAGTTTTCAGAGAAGAAAAAACCGTGAAGGTTTAGAGGAAGGCTTTTAGAAGCGTTTTTCACAAACGACACCAAATGATGGTGCGCAATCCGATCACTCCTAGCTAGCACTTGCGTGGCTTCTGAAAGGTATCTGAGATGGAGAAGAAGAATCCCTGGGGCCTTGCCTAGTGGGAACACTCCAACATTTAAGTTAGTATTCTATGGAAGAAGCAAAGAGAGGATCAAGGCTAAGAGTGCAGATGGCGCGAGTGATAGAAGTTACCTCTGTTCTTTGAGAGTAGGCTCCTTATAACAGAATTCTGTTGCATCAGGCCCACTGGCCTCTAACAGGGCAGGTATAACCGCCACTGTCAGCCTGCCGCAGCCGTTACAGGTAGGGCTGAGGTGGCACGTGCAGGGCCGTCATTGCAGGGTACATGCCTGTCAGGTGTAAGGCACCCTCTAAAGGTGGCAGACACGACACTGTCTGACGAGGGACGTGGTTGTTGTCCCCAGATTTGTTGGGTACGGTGGTCAGGCAGGAGATCTTCCTATGATATGCCGAACTGCTCTTTAGTTTGTTACCCTGTGCCGGGCTATCTCGCAAGTGGCGAGCTACCTGTGGCAAGCTATGTCAAGCTGTCTGGCCCGAGGTGTCTTCACCTCGGGGTATCTTGTGGCGGACCGGGATGTTCCTGTCTGGGAGTGGCCTGAGATCCACTGGGAGGAGCTCGGGTATTAGGAAAGGTCAAGGGGCCCCAAGCTCGGAGGTAGCTCAGGGTGCCTTAGCCTCGAGGAGGAGGTGCAGGCCAGGCGGCTCCCGGGGAGTAGCCTATCCTGCCGAGTTGTCAGGCTGAACTTGGTGGGACCTTCCCTTCGATTTGCGGCTGCGCTTGCTGTGCTGTCACGCTGAGTCATTGCTTGAGCAAGGTCACGCCCACATATACCCGCGCAACGAGGTCGGGCCAAATCACCCTCTATCACTATCAAAATTTTAAATTAGGGTTTAGGGTGAACCACACGTGATGGGTGGTGATTTTTGGGCCATGGAAGGGTGGTGAAATCCCTACCTTATCTTATTTAAGTTGGATTGCCCTTAAATGGATTCATGAAAAAAAACACAATAAACAAAATAAATGCAAATAAATATAATGCATGCAAAATTATTTTTAATATGCAATTCAGCAATTTAACATAAAATAATAAAATAAACTAAGCAAAAGAAGCAATTAAAATAATAAGAAAAAAAGAAAACCTAACACATTCACAACTAACAAGATAATTTCAACAACTAAATAATCCTATATGATGCATGCTCTAGCATATCAAACCCTAAATGTTGGAATGCAATTGCAAAAGTTATAAAATATTAATTAATTTTTTTATTTTTTTTATTTTTTTAATTCTAAATTTGAAATGAAATTTAAATTTCAAATTCATATTCAAATTTAAATTTAAATTTAAATTCAAATTTTGAAATTTAAACTCAAATTCAAAATTTTGAATAATTTCCAATTTCCAATTAATTATTCAATTAAATAACTAATTAAAGGGCAATCAAACAAAACAACAAATAATTACAACAATAAAAAATAAATAAAAGGATAAATTATACTAAAAAAAATTAACAACTACAAAAATAAATTCTAACAAGAAAAGTTGTTACTCAAAGGATTAAACAGAAAATAAAAAAGAAGATTATGCTGCAAAAAATAAAATAAAATAAAATAAATGAAGTGAAATTTTTATCTAAAAATAAAAAACAAACCTAATAAAACAAAAATTCGAACAAGAAACTAAAATAAAGGAAAAAAAATAGACCCAGAAATAAAACAAAAGAAAAATAATAATAAAAATAAATAGGATCTAGAAAAAGAATTAATTAAAAATTCGAAAATCACTATTCTACCAAAATAAGAGTTCGAAAATAAAAATAAAAAATAAAAAATAAAATGGGACGACTACACCTAAAAAGCAATCCAATTAATTCTTCTCTTCTCTTTTCTTCCATAGTTCGGCAATTCTCCAATACGCCACCTTTCGCTATTACGTCCTACAAAATCAAAGAGAAACAAGAATTAAAATAAGATTATAAATCAAGTAATCAAACAAAAATCTAAAAATAATGAAACAAATTCAGACAAAGCAAATAAAATTTTTTCTCTATTGCTTCCCCAACAACGATGCCAAAAACTTGGTGTTGGCGGAAGCGTGTCGTTAACCACTTCGGAACTTCAGTTTAGAGATTTATAAACTTTTCCAATCCTCACGTAACCTTAAACAACATAGTACGTGGTGAGGAAGGGGTCGAACCCACAAAGAAGCAAGGGAAAATTATTATTTCTCTTTGTTTTGGACAAATAAAAAGAAAATGGATTTGGGAATTGTAGAAAATAAGAAAATAAAATTTATTAATGCTGAAATTAAAGGTTTGGAATTAAACAAGACAATAATTAAAATTCAGAAATTAAAAGAGCATTGAAAGCAACAAAAGAAATAAATAAAAGTGATCCAAAATTCAGATCCAGTGGCAGTAGCTGCAAATTGGCCGAACAGCTTACAGGAACCCCTCTTGACAAGATTTGGGCGTCTTTCCCTTTTTCAACCCTTGAACCCCTTGAAACACCTTAGTCTTGAACTGGACGAATTCGGATCTACAAAACACACAAACGAACAGAAATTAAATCTAAAAGATTGCTGAAATAAAAATAACATGAAAGAAAATAAAAGGATGGTTGATCAGATCTAGTAGCGGTAGCTACAGATTGGTTGGATTGCTTGCAGGAACCCCCCTTGACAAGATCTGGGCATCCTTCCCTTCTACAACCCATGAACTCCTCAAAAAACCTTAGCCTTTTGAATTGGGTAAATTGACCAACCCCTTCTCTAGGGCCCTTGGGATCCTTTTTATAGAAAAGGGTTAATAAAGCTGGGAATAGAGAGAAAGAGAGGCGCAGCAGTTGGGTTTTTGCAGAAATCTAGGCACCCTAGGGTTTAAAATGGAGGGTTAGGATTGTTCTAAGGTGATCGTAACGCTGAAAAGAAAAGGAGAGGGCACCCAATATTATGTAGGGCTGAGATTTAATGGTTAAAGGTGAGGATTTAGAAGGGAGTGCCTTAGAATAGATGGTGGAGATTAGAAGGGATGGAAGGTGAGGATTTAGCAGATAGGGGCAGCTAGGGTTTAGTAAGGATGAAAAGAATGAGTTAGAAGGCACCCTAGGGTTTGGTAATGAGAGAGGAGAATCTAATATAGTAGGAGGGGCGTCATTCTGGGTTTAGCAGATAGGAGGCACCCTCTTGTGCTCAGCTTTTCACAAAAACACCCCTTCTCTCAGCTTGACTTCACACCAACTTCCCAAAAACTGCATTTCCACACATGAAACTTTCCCAGTTTTTCATAGAATTTGCATAGCGAACCTCAGGGTCACAATATTGAATTCAACTAGGAAAGGATACATTTTGACTATTCAAAGGTTGGAAATAACCTAGTAATGATGCCCTTAGAGCATCAAACTACAAAATTATCAATAGGACTTAACCCTGAGTATAACATTGCACGACAATATATTCTTTCCGAAATAGTGTAACTCTCTCTCAGGCATATGCTTTTGTGTCTGGAGAGAAGAGTAGGAGGAATGTGATGACGAAGAACCTAGGCCTTGAGTAGTCATATATGGTTAGCACAATAAAGCCTAAGTCAAGTGGGGACAAGGGTGAAAATGAATCGAGGAATGTGATTACTATAAAAAACCTAAGCATACTAGAGATACTTGTTAGAAACTTTACCCACACCTTATACCGAATTGTCTTAGAAACAATAAGGGAAATGTTAATATGACAATGATTGGTGATTTATAGGGACCACCTACTACAACTTCTCTAGAGTTTGCTGCAGCAACTGTAGTTAGGGCTGAGTTAGAGAGATATGTGTAGTTTTTGAGTCAAAGGGATACAACCAGTTCCAGCTCACCATCAGGTGGACAAGGTGCAAGTGGATCAAGAGGTAGTCATTCTACCTCGTTTGCACATACAAGTAGTTCACATGCCACTACAAATTATGTATCCACTACAAATAAGGGGAGACCTCCCTGAATTATAGACTTAAGAGCCTCAGAACATATGGCCAATGTTTCCACTATCTTCTGCTCATATCACCTTTGCTATGGTAGAGATAGAGTTTCCATATCTGTTGGATTACATGTTTTCATTGCTGGGAAATGGCCTATCAAGATAACTGATACCACTACCCTGCCTTCTGTACTTCATTTCCCTAGACTGAGCACTAATCTTTTATCTATTAATAGTTTGACAAAGAATTTGAATTATTCAGTGATTTTTTTTTCTCTTGATCATTGTGTTCTACAGGATTTGGAATCAAAGAAGACGATTGGGAGTAGTTGTGAGGTGAATGAAATCTATCTTCTTGATGTGCTTTCTAGTCATCAGAGTCATCATGTTAGCAAGGATAATGAGCTATAGCCGGTAGGTCAGATTATGCTTTGGCATAATTGATTAAGGCATTTATCTTTTGCTTCTTTGCGTTTTTTATTTCCAAAGTTTTTCGAGTCTGTCAATTTGTCCAGCTTAGAGTATGAGGGTTGTCAACTTAGAAAGCATTATAGCCATTCATTTAAAGCAAGCAATAAAAGATTTTTTTCCATTTTTGATATTTTGTGATACTCATGCGTGGGGATCATATCATATTTCTTTTATGGGTGGCTATCGATATTTTTATTTTTTTGTGGTTGATTATTCTTGATACTCCTGGATATATTTGATGAGATCCTGTGATGAGGAACTCTTTTTGGTACAACAATTCCATTAGATGGTATTGGTGTAGTTTAGGGATCGAGTGAAAGTGTTTAGATAAGACAATGCCAAGAAATACTTTGATAAAAACTTGGCATCATATTTGTTGGAGCATGGAGTAGTCCACTAGAGCAGTTGTACATACACTCAACAACAGAATGGTGTAGCAGAAAGGAAGAAAAAACATTGTGGAAGTAGCAAGAAGTATGATGGTGAGCTTTGTAGTCCAGTTTGTTTTTGGGGTGATTTAGTCTTTACAGTAGTTTCTTGATTAATTTGGTACCCCTCTCATGTTCTTGGATGCAGTACTCCATTTAGCATTCTTTTTCTTGAGGGAGAGATGTTCCATGTTCCTTTAAGGGTGTTTGGATGTGTATGCTTTATCTATATTCTTGGCCCTCACTACTCATAGTTGGACCCTAAGGTGAAGAAGTGTGTTTTCTTGAGTATGTAGGAAATTAGAAGGGGTATTGTTGTTATAATCCAGTCTTAGGAAGTCGGTATGTTACTATGGATGTTACCTTTTTTGAGTCCACACCTTTTTTCTCAGGGGTTCTACTCAGGGGGAGTGTTTTGGGGAAGGAAGTGAGCATTCTATACCACTTCTTGCTCTAGCTCCGTTGTCCACTCTAGCATCTAACCCACCTACTCCACCCACTACCTCTTAGTATTTTACATGATAACACCTACGATAGCACAGGGAGGTTAATTCCATAGCAAAGGAACCCACATCACTCCCTATCAGTCAGTTCATCGGAGATTCCAAGTTTAACTGACACAGACCCAGGTATGCCTCCTGCTCCCTCTGATAGTTCAGTTCCTATTGATACTATTACCACTATTCCTAACACCATTATATATGACCTACACCTTCCTTGCACTCTGAAAGGGAAAGAGAAAGTGTACAACCCAATGCATTTGAAATCACATTTCCTACAGTAGGTTATCTCCCTTCTACCAGGCCTTTCTTTTTTCCCTTGACTCTATTTCTATACCTAGGAGTGTTAGTGAGGCTTTCTCCCAACCTGAGTGGAAGACAACAATGTAGGAGGAAATGGAAGCACTAATTAAAAATCAGACATGGGAGTTGGTGGATTTACCTGATGTCAAGGAGACAACTGAATGTAGATGGATTTATACAGTGAAGTACATGGCAGATGGAAGTATAGAAAGGTACATGGCAAGGTTGGTTGCAAAAGGGTACACTCAGACTTATGGGGTAGACTACCTGGAGACTTTTGCATCAGTGCCAAGATGAATTCAATTCGGATTCTCTTATCCCTAGCAGCTACCTACTCTTGGCCAACTTGATGTGAAGAATACATTTCTTAATAGAGATTTGTAGGAAATGTACATGGACCTTCTAGCTGGATTTTACAATGATGTAACCAAATGAAGGGTATGTAGGTTAAAGAAGTCTATATGGTTTGAAACAATCACCCAAAACTTGATTTGATAGGTTTAGGAGTGCATTAACTGTATTTGGATATAATCAAACTCTATATGATCATACCATGTTTGTGAAGAGAAGGGGATCATTGGTGCCTACGCTACTAGTGTGTGTGGATGATATTGTAGTCACAAGAAATGTTCTGAATGAAGTTGATGCCTTGAAGAAAAACTTACACAAGGAGTTTGAGATTAAATACCTTGGGTAGCTAAAGTATTTTCTTAGCATTGAGGTGGTAAGGTCTAAGCATAGAATCTTCATTTCATAGAGGAAGTATGTTTTGGATCTACTATAGGAGATAGGAAAACTTGGAGCAAAACCAATAGATACACCTATTAATCAAAATCACATAATTAATGCTTTATATGGTGAGCTAATGAAGGATGTTGGAAGGTATCGAGATTGGTGGGATGGTTGCTATACTTGTGTATGACACGACTGGATATTCCCTATGTAGTTAGTATGGTAAATCAATACTTCAACACTGGGAGATTATTAACAGGATACTTGCCTATTTGAAAGGACACCCAAGCAGAGGCATACTATTTGCTAACCATGGACATTTAAGATTAGAAGCTTACATGAATCCTGACTAGGCAGGATGCCTAAATGATAGGAGAACTACATTAGGAGTGTGCACTCTTGTTGGAGGCAATCTGGACTCAAGAAGAGTAAGAAACAATCAGTTGTAAAAAGGTCAAGTGTAAAAACTGAATATAGAGTTATGGCACATGGTTATAGGTGTAAATCGGGTCATGCCGCCCATGGCCCAGCATAGCCCAACCCGACTTTGGACCGGCCCCGCCCGATGGCACGCGAACTATGCCAAATCCGACATGATGGTTTGGGTCGTGTTGGGCCTGGGGTTATAGGTCCACCAGCCAGGCCGACACAGCATGCCCAAACGGGTTGTGCCGCCCACGGCCCGGCCTAGCATGGCCCATATATATTATTTATATAGTTTATATATATTTATATATAAAGATATAATATAATATCTATATTATATAAATTATAATTATATAATAATAAATAAAATATAATATATTAATAAAATAAATAATTGTTTTCAATTTTATTATACTAATTTATTTAATCATTGTGTATATAAGCAATTGTATGCATCAAAAATCATATAAAATTAAAATTTTAAGTTTTTTCATTTTTTTAAATAAATAGATTTGGACCGGTCCACGACCTAGCCCGTGGCATGACATAGGCTCACACGGGCTTGGGCCGTGCCGGGCCGACCCCCCAAGTTATCCCAGGGGAGCACGGCACGACCTGTTTTCCACCTTTACACATGGTGTTTCAAGTTCCTTTGGGTCCGATCCATATTAGGAGAGATTGGACTAGAGGTAAAAGAACCTATGATGATGTACTATGATAAATCAAGCAACAATAAACATTGCCCATAACCTAGTTCAATATAATAGGACACAAAGCATATATAAGTGGATAAACACTTTATAAGGGAAAGGGTGACATCCAGATAAGTGTGTCTACCATATGTTGCATCTAACCTATAGCTAATTGATGTTCTCACAAAAGGTGTTGCAAGAAACAAGCTTGAACATAATCTATGCAAATTGGGAATGTAACATCTATTCCCACCTTGAGGGGGAGTGTTGAGATTGGGCAACACATATTCTTGTTCATAATGCTTAGTTAGAGTTATTGGGCCGAAGGCCCATTAGTTTATGTTTTATTAAGAGTGTCTTTTATGTGTTTTTAGTATTAGCCGACTAACCAAGGGTATATTTGTCATTGTAGTATTTTTTTGGTTGAGTATATAAGTTAATGAAAGGGGCAGCCAAATTAGTTTTTGGCTTTCTCTCATTCTTTTCTATTTTTCTCCTCTTCCTCTCTCTGCAGAATTCTCTTTTCCCTTACCTTTCTTTCACAGGTTACAAATCAAATTGGAGTTTTGTAATTTCTACTAACAATGTTTTATAAGTATCATTAAGGGCTTCTTTTGTTTACTAATTAAATAATTTGTTCTAAGGATTTGCTTTTACATTATGTAAAGGGTTTATATTTTGTTATGGTTACTAGTGTATTCACTATAGGAGGTTAAGTGGGTTGTAGGGAATGCAAATTATTTTTGTGGTGGTTGAAATAGAAGTCATACAACTTGTACACATGGTTAAAAGTATCAATACATTCAAATGTATCAGTAGGGGGGTATCAGAACTTTAAACCCTGCATGTTTTTTTTTTCAAAATTTCATTTTTATAGATATTTTTATATTATTTAATAAATAAAATAAAGGGTTTCCTAAAAACACCTTTAAACAGGTTTATTGAAACCCTCATTATGAGGCTTATCGTATCAATACTTTGAACCTTGCTCACAGATTCTATATAGACCCGAGGTTTAGGTAAAAACCCTTGTTTTCCCTCATTGTCCTATCTATTGATTGCTGAATCAATAATTGGGTGTTTGCTCTTGTAGTTACACTATTTATATGAGTGCAACTAGGTTAGGATAGCCTGAACCAAACCCAAAAAAATTGGGTTGAAGTTCAGGTTAGGGTTAGGGTTGACTTTTTTGAAGGTATGTAAAATTTTATTGATAATGACAGAAACATCAAGCATACTACACGAGCTAGGGTTCTACCACCCATACAACAAGGGATTATCACACCTAAGCCCATAGAACCCACAAAAATAGACAACCAACTACACACCCTATCCCCTGAACAAGCTATGGCTTTCTAAAATTTCCACATAGACGAGTTTTGAAGCATTTAATCGATAAAAATCCATGACCCTGCTTTTCCCCGTTCCCACTTCTTTTCTAATCAACTCCTCCTTAAATCCTCTATTTTCAAAGATTCTACAATTTCTCTCCGACCACAAGAACCAAATGCTGGAATACTAAACTCTAATCAATTGTTGGTTAGGGTTGAAAGATATGAACCATACTCAAATTTGGGTTGGGTTAGGGTTGAGACTTTGGGCAACCTAACTCAACTTGAACTTGACAGGAAAAAACATTAATACATGTATACAAAGTAAAGATTGTATTAATTGAAAATGTGGGAAATCCCCACTAAGTACACAACTAACCCCTTTAAGATGAGAAGCCTTGTGGGGTTATGAAGAGAGTGGAATACATTCAGAGTGGTGCTAATTATACTTTGTTCATAAGGAAATAGGGTGATATGCTTACAACTAGTGTTTAGAAAACCTGACCGAACCAGCCGATTGGCCCGATTGAACTATAACCTGGGACCTTGGCCGGTTCGGTCATACCCCAATAATCGCTTTTGTTAAAAACCGATGAAAACCAGTTGGCCATCCAGTTTAACTAGAAAACGAATGAACCAGTCCTGGTTTCATGAAACCACCTCGGTCTTTAACTCATAGAAATTTCAAAATGTGTTTAACTAGATTCAAACCTATGACCTCTTATTTTCATATATTGCATTGCTTAATTATCATTTATCTACTTCTTAACTTATGTTAATTAATGATTCTTGTACATATTGCTTTATTATTCATGTATTTTAAAGAAAATGTAAGTTAAGAGACTTGAGCCGTAGTTATTTCCATTAAAACTTAAGGAATTTGCCATCAATACACCATATTTGAGTATATTAAATGTAAATTATATTATATATAATATTTATATGACCCATATATATATGCCACATCATCACGGAATTTGCCATCAATACCCGAGTTGAACCTTAATCTGTAAACCTCTCCACTCATCGCTTCTATGCCTGATTTGGTTATCTGAATATTGCTTACAACTCTTATAGTCTTTGTGGAAGAGGTAAAAGGATTGGAGTTCTTGGAATTTGAATTTGAGATTAAAGATCTAGGCCATCTAGGATTCTTCCTTAGGATTGAAGTTGCAATGTCACAATAAAGTGTGTGTGTGTGTATATATATATATTCTTGGCCAATTTATGCATGCTCCCAAGATTCTCCACATGAAGGTAGTTGAAAGGATTCTTGAGTATTTAAAGACTTGTCTAGGGAAGGGAACTTTGTTCAAGAGACAAGAAATTTGTAATAGAAGCATATACTAATGTTGACTAGGCTGTATATATATATATATATTCTTGGCCAATTTATGCATGCTCCCAAGATTCTCCACATGAAGGTAGTTGAAAGGATTCTTGAGTATTTAAAGACTTGTCTAGGGAAGGGAACTTTGTTCAAGAGACAAGAAATTTGTAATAGAAGCATATACTAATGTTGACTAGGCTGGATCGATTGGAAATAGGAAGGCTACTTCTGGATATTTCACATTTGTTGGGGGGAATTTGGTTACTTGGAGAAGTAAAAAGAAAAATATGGTTGTTAGATCGAGTGTAAAAGTTGAATATATGGCTATGGTTCATGGTATTGCAAAACTATTGTGGATTAGAACATTCTTAGGTGAATTGGAAATGAAGATTGATAGTCCTCTCAAGTTGTACTATGACAACAAGGCTGCAATCATCAATATTGCTAATAACCCGGTACAACATTATAGACTACACACATTGATATTGATCGACGTTTTGCGAGAGAAAGAATTGTCTTGGGTGAGCTTTTTATTCCTTCATACCTCCAAAGATGCAGATTGCTGATATTTTAACAAAATGCCTTCCTTCTACGAAGTTTCTTGGTCTACTTGGCAAGCTAAACATGACTAACATGTATGATTAGCTTGATGGGTAGTGTTGTAACGAGTGGTTGTGTTAGTGGGCCTATTTGTCTTATTTATATTTCAGCTCCTTTCACTGTTGTGGGCCTATAATTATTGGGCCTGGACTAGTCTAGGTGTCCCGTCACTAATCAAGATCATTCTAGCCCATTTGCAATATTCAAATGTTAACATAAATTAAGTTCTAGGGCCAGCAGAGAACACTTTTGTTGCTCGTTCATTCTTCTCCTCTCTTCTCTTCACTTCTTTCATAAATCAAGTTCTAGGGCCAGCAGAGAACACTTTTGTTGCTCGTTCATTCTTCTCCTCTCTTCTCTTCACTTCTTTCTCTTATTCTCTAGCAAATCAGCAAACAATGGGTATCCCATGCAAAACACTTACATCATGCATTTATATCCAATTTTGAAGCTAAAGGCCATAACTTAAATTTAATTAAATTTCTAGCATGTGCAGACATTTTTATAGTATAATTTGTAAAAACACTCCACTTTACATATTTTGCAAGTGTTCCAGCTATAAATTACATCTAGAAGTATCCATGCAGTATTTGGTATGACACCAATATGCTCGGTATCATAGGAATGCATTTTTGGGGAGAAAACATTGTTCTTGGGAAGGTAATTTTTGTGTTTGATCTCTCATTGTAACCGTGGTTATGATGGATTTTGTAGATGCTATATATATATATATATATATATATATCTTGACAAACCACATAAGTCTTGTTTTCATATTGACATGATTTTTATTGGTTTTCATATTTACTCTTAGTGCCATTAAACCTGCAAAAGTATTTCTGCACAATAAGTGGTATTATGAGTTCATGGCTGCACAAACAACAGAGGATAAAAACTTGTGATTTGATAATTTTAATAAGGCTCAGTTTGGAAGGAGTACAAAGACAAATATGTAGAGTACAAAACCGTGTATTTTGTATTATTTTATATGTATTTTCACTGTACATATTTGTATTAGCACTCTTTCCAAACTAAGCCTAAGGCTCCATTTGGAAGGAGTACAAATACAAATGTGTAGAGCGCAAAACCTTGTGTTCTGTATTATTTTGTATGTATTTGTATTTATACTCCTTCCAAACTGAGCCTAAAGAAAATATCATCAAAGTAAAATTCCATTAAACCTCAGATATATGTCTAGACATTCATTGTACCTATCAACTATAACACATGACCTGAAAGGGAAATTGAAACAAAACTATATCTTACTGTCTTTGGTTTTTGTTAGCCATAAGGTTCTATTCATTCCTAGTCATCCTTGCCCTGATCCTCATCATAGTAATTGAAAGGGAGTGGGACTGATTTGAATGCACGATACTTGCCCACATTATTCAAGTGCTCATTTTCCAACCTGGTTAATCAATACCATGGGCATAATCAGATAATAATTAACAAGAAGTAGGGTTTAGGCAGTACCAACTAAGACCATTTGATAACACTATAGAAGCCCATGCTTGGCTAAACAAGATCTTTGTTGTGTTAAGTTCCAAACAAATATCACCGCCATCATCATCATAAGAAATAACAACAATAACAACAGAAATAGCAGCAGCAATAACAACAGCATTATTTATTAGGCTTGGGATGGGGGCCTGGTCTAAGTGGCAATTTTACTCCATAGAAGGAAAACTAATGATAACAAACAAAATCATAATCATTATCATCATAGAAATAACAACAAGAATAAAAACAACAAAAGCAGTGGCAACAACAATAACAGCAAACATTATTCATTGATCTTGCCATGGGGACTAGCCCAAGATCTAAAAATTATAATCACATTGTAAATTGTAGATAATGTTGAATCAAATTGAATCATGAATCTTATAGTAAATTCAAATATTATTTTTCTTTTTCATAAATTTGTTAGCAATTTAAAATAGATATGCCAAAAACTGAATATATTACCCTATTTTTAATCCATATCTACCATATTTAAACTTAACACAATAGAATTTACCACTCATACACTAGAAGCTTGCATAAGATGATATAATCAAGCTTGAATTGAAAATGAACTCATCCACATTAATTTTTGACCTATATATGATAAAAAAAAAAAACTTGATAAAGTCTCTGAAAAGGTCTTAATTAACATAAATTTCTAGTAAGAATTGTAAAATGAGGGTAGCCTAGAAAATAGAAGAAAATAGAGAACATGGTCTCAATTGAGTTGATTCAGATGGCATGAATCATATAAATCATAAATCTAATTATACGATTCTAATAGTGGTCATAAGATTTTTTTTTTCATAAAAGGATTTGGACATAAGACTTGAATCAAAACCATTGAAATTCACAATTTGAAATGTGAATCTATAGTAAATCTTAAAATTTTGATAACTGTGGCTTAGGCGAAGTGGGCGATTACCATACAGAAGAAAACTGATAATAACAAACACTTCACTATTACTATTAAGACTATTAAAGGGGGAGAAAGAAGGAAACAGAGAATACCAGAAGAAATTCCAATTTCCACGACGAAGGATCTCTAGGCAGTTAACTATTGCCACTACAGCTCTGTGATGCAGATTAAGAATTTGAAATTCAAAAACCTGTTGCATCCAGGCAAATCTCAGCAAGATATTGATAGCCTGCAATGAGAAATTTTATGAATGTAGTGAATGGACAAAAAAGGCACCACTTTTGCCTGATTAAGTCACTTTTTTTTTACCATGGCTATGAAGTAGACACTTTTGTATGGGACAAGAAGCTTGTCTCTTAACCAACGGTTCTTTGAACGCCACCGCAGAAGCCCCCAGTCCATAACAATATCCCAATACGTATTCAAGGATGTTGCAATGGCATAACTTATGGCAGCCATCACCCTCCAATTTATACCCTTCTTCAGTTCATAAGCTGTCCTCAAGACCATTGCAACAAGTGTAATGAAGTATCTCAGGCCATTGTACCCATGTACTGCATGTTTTTCTTCAAACAACCGCCGTAGGCACTACAAAAGAACCAGATTATACTAAGGACCAAGCATCATGATACAAGGGGAGAACACAAGCACTCAAATAAAACAAGAAATACCTGCAAGAAGCGGGACCAATATGGGATAACTGCTACAATGAAATAAAAAAAGTTATAGATCTTTCGACTGTGGCATTTGTTCTGTCTTCTGGAGAAGTCTCCCCAACCATAGTAGCAGATATAGAACTCAATGCTCCTAATTGCTTGGATCTGAGATGGGATAATAGTAAGCACCAATCTTAAGATAAGTAAGGAAAACTATCAAAAAGAAATAAAGGAAAAATCCAAAGGAGGTGGAATATTATCTACTATGCGCAAATAAAGTATGGACAAAATTATAGAACCTGGCTAGTTAGCTGGTCTGCCATGAAATGGTCAGGGAGGGTAACCTGTGGAGAAAGAAAAATAAGAAGAAATACTACCTCATCTGACTTCATATTGCAAATACTTTAAGTCCCAATACCTTGTATAGTGGAGCACAAATACAGTGAAATATGCATTTGATTAAGAAGAAGCGACTTGAACGATATATGATGTTGAAAGGACAGAACATTATAGCAAGTAGAACCTGAAAAGGAAGGTAATTAGACATATAAGGAAAATATTATCACCTCTTACACTGAATGAAGGAACCGTGTTCCCTAAAATGAAGAGTATAATGATCCCTGTTATGTAGCAGCTAATGTAAATTAGATTTACATGATTTATATATTAGTAGAGAAAATTTTGATAAGGTCCAGAATCTTACAACAAGTAATCCCAAAGGAACAAGTTCTGTAAGTTCCTTGTAATTTTGGGTTTTTGAGTCCATGTCCATGTCCAAATTTGCAATGGCAGTAGCCAGTGATAGTACTGCAAGACCTGCACTGAGCAGGAATACTTCTCGGTGACCCAACTCTGTTCCTTGCTTGAAATCAAATATAAATCGATAGTTGACTCGGTAACGCCTCCAGAAATATATGTTGGCAGCATACAAGAGCATATGCAGGACGATGAAGGCAAATAAGCTGCAAGGGATTCTGAAATAATTTTTCAATTGGACCATAGTAAAAGCTTGGAAGAGTTTCTATTAGTAAGAGAAAGGCAATTTAGAACTAAATACAAGAAACATTTATATTTATTGAAAGCTTAAAATGACCTCATTAAAGGATAAAGTCAGAATTTAAACCTCCGTTTAACATGGTCTCTAGATGCCTGAGAATTAGATGAATAAATAATTAATAAGAAGAATATTCAATAAAGTCCTTCTTGCCTGTAAAGTGGAAACATATTTTCCATGTACAAAGAACCTTCTTCCTTTCTATCGATTAGATTTCTAGAATGTATAATCAAACAAAGAGCCACTACGAGGGCAAGTGTGCAACCGGATAAGAATCCTGAAAATAATTATGAATAAATTAATGATTTACTAGAATAACACTAAGAGTTCAAGAAAGTTTTTCCCTATTTTTTTAGTCCTCCAAGACACTTTAGAAAGGAAATGCAAAAGAAGTTTTCAATAAAGGGTTAATAGAAGTTATATTGTTCATTTTGAAAAGGAAACAAGGATCTGTTCAGATTTTACTTAACATTTACACTGGTAATTCTTTCAATTCCAAGGCAGATTTATTTCATGCCTCAGACCATATTATTGATCACCAACTGGGGAAGGAGGAGATTGGTAGTATTATTTACCTGAAAAAAATGTTATCTTATGCTTTTCTCTCCTTGCTTTTGGTCTCAAGGACTTCAATCCTTTTCTTGGGTTTGAGTTTGAGAAGTATTTGATGAAGGTACCTTCCACCCTCTCCAAGAGAGCAAGAACCTATGACGATACAAGTCAAGTCACCTATTGTTTGCATGCCATCTTATCATATGACTGAGTAAAATAGAAAATTATGCTACTTAGTTCATGACAGAACTTTATGTAACAGTAAAATATGGAATGCACATAAAACCAAGAGAAACACGATTTGAAATTGAATGCGTAATGATAATTGAAGAAGAGGGATTGCAATTACCACTATTAAACAGTATATACAGCATCATGCAAGAAGTTATTAACTAGATAATGAATATATTAAACGAACCTCATCTGAGCTGCCAATGCAAGAGTTGTCGAGAGTTTCTAAGTATGGCCTTGATGCATTCCTTGATGTGATCTACATTAATGAGGAGATAAGAAATACGCAAAATTAGTAATTCACTAAAGGCAACAGAAGGGCACTAGACAAGATGCCATTGCTTGGTGAAATGGTAAAATCTCAGGATGACAAGCATGAGAATAGAGTTTGAGTCTGAAAGCAGCAATTCTGTGCAGAAAAATGCCAATGGTAACTGGTAAGATCTGTATTCAGTCCGTCTATCCCTTCCAAGAACCCAGATAGCTGGGATCATTATTAGGTAATGGCCCTATTAGAAGGGTATTAAGTGTAGGTGTTCAAGACTGCTATCAGTCTTGATCACTAAGAAGTTTCAGATTCGATGAGAAGAGAAAGTGAAGAAGAAGTAGAAGAAAGAGTGATGAGAGAGCAGTAGAACACAGATTTTGAGGAGAACAGAATGTCAACTTCTGCCGCCGCCACTTTAATTTAATATATATATGTTATGCTAGTTACATGAAAGGACATATCTGCCCTTGGTGGTGTTTACATCATAACTGCTAACACATAACAAACAATATAAAACTGAAAAAATAAACAGCAACTAGGAATAACAGAATAACAAATTGACCACAGCTGTGACTAGATACATTCTACCCTACGGACAGAGTGGGACCACAGCTGTGACTAGATACATTCTACCCTACGGACAGAGTGGGACCACAGCTGTGGGGCCGACATCAATGTTCTCTACACTCCCCCTCAAGTTGGGAGTATATGTTCATCATTCCCAACTTGGATAGATCTGCTTCTAGCTTCTTTCTTGATACGGCTTTAGTGAGGATGTCTGCTAGTTGCATACTGGATGTGATGTAAGGGAGGCATACTTCTTGAGATGAGACCCTCTCTGGTACAAAGTGGCGGTCAACTTCAATGTGTTTGGTTCTGTCATGCTGTACTAGATTATGTGCTATATTAATGGCGACTTGATTATCACAATACAGCATCAGAGGCTTCTCATACTCAATACCCAACTCCTCAAGTAGAGATCTTAGCCATAGGATTTCAGCCACTCTGTTGGCCATGGACCTGTATTCTACTTCAGCACTTGACCGGGAGACAACACTTTGTTTCTTACTTCTCTAGGAGACAAGATTTCCTCCCACAAGGGCACAATATCCTGAGGTAGACCTTCTATCATCAACACTCCCAACCCAATCAGCATCCGTATAGACCTCCACCTTCATGTGATTGTTGTTCTTGAATAGTATACTCCTACCTGGGCATCTCTTCAAGTAGGCTAAGATTCTTTCTGCCGCAAGAAGATGTGTGGTTCTAGGAAAATGCATGTACTGACTGACAACACTAACAGCATAAGTAATATCTGGCCGAGTGAGGCAGAGATATAGGAGCTTTCCTACCAATTGCTGGAACATAACTTTGTCTTCAAGAAGCTCCCCACTCTCGGCACTAATCCTGTGGTTCTGTTCAATTGGTGTATCTGCAGGCTTGACACCTAATTTTCCAGTTTCTGCCAATAGGTCTAGGACATACTTTCTCTGAGAAATAAAAAACCCCTGTTTGGATCTAGCAACCTCAATACTCAAAAAATACCGGAGTATACCAAGGTCCTTCACCTCAAATTCTTGATGAAGAAGCTGTTTAAGAGACTCAATCTCATGGCTATCATTCCTTGTGACCACAATATCATCAACATATACTGCTAGTAGTGACAAAGAGGACTCCACCCTCTTGATGAATAGGGTATGATCTGACTGAGCCTGTACATAACCAAACTTCACAAGAGCTAGTCTGAATCTATCGAACCAAGCCCTAGGTGACTGTTTCAAACCATACAGAGCCTTGTTGAGCCAGCAGAACTTCTTACCTATTTCTGCATCATAGAATCCAGGAGGCAAACGCATGTAAACTTCTTCCTGCAGATCTCCATTCAGAAAGGCATTTTTCGCGTCCATTTGGTATAAAGGCCAAGTGTGACTTGCTGCAAGGGACAATAGGACTCGAATAGTAGTCATCTTGGCTACCGGTGCAATGGTCTCCATGTAATCTATGCCATAAGTCTGTGTAAACCCTCTTGCAACTAACCGAGCTGTATACCTCTCAATAGATCCATTTGCATTATGCTTCACCGTAAATATCCATCTGCATCCCACTGGTTTCTTTCCTTTGGGCAAATCAACCACCTCCCAGGTGTTGTTTTTCAACAGGGCATCCATCTCAACTTGCATTGCATATTTCCATTCAGGGACGGATAGGGCTTATTGCACTGTTCTTGGAATAGGGACATTGGAAATGGAACTAAGGTAGGACCTGTAGGTAGGAGATAGGCGATCATAGGATAAAAAATGGGAAATACAGTGGGTTGTGGATGTAGTACAATGTTGTTTCCCTTTACGGACTGCAATCGGAAGGTCAAGATCATCTATAGGAGAAGTCTCTGTGGGCTCTGGGACTGCAGTATCTGGACCTGGAGCTGCAGATGAGATTGGAGCTGGCCTGGACTGCTGATGATCATGATCAACCTGCCTGCACCGCCTGTGATAAACCCGCAACTCCTGATCCCACTAACCACCCTCACCACTGTAGCTCTCCCTCAACTCCTGATCCCTCTGACTACCCTCACCATTGCAGCTCTCATCACCCAATGGAATAGGTAAAGGAACTGCCCCACTCTCACTGCTCTCCCCCTGAAGACAAGACCTCAAACCCCCACTTTCACTACTCTCCCCCTGAGGGGAAACCCGAGGATAATAGGGTGTCCCCTCAAAGAAAGTGACATCCATGGAGACAAACTTCCTCCCAGAGACAGGATCATAGCAGCAATAACCCTTTTGAGTTTGTGCATAACCAAGAAAGATGCATTTGGAGGCTTTGGGTTCGAACTTGGAGTGATGGGGTCCGAGAAGCTGAACAAAGCAAGTACAACCGAATGTCTTAAGAGGAATAGAAAACAAGTCCTCACGTGGATGTAGGAGGGAAAAAGGAGATCGCATATCAAGGACCCTGGAAGGAACCCGATTAATAAGATATACCGCCATGAGGATAGCATCACCCCATAAGCGAATAGGAACATTGGAAGTAAACATGAGGCTTCTAGCCACTTCCAAAATGTGCTTATTCTTCCTTTCGGCAACCCCATTCTGCTGAGGTGTATGAGGGCAAGAGCTCTGGTGGATAACCCCATGATGAAGAAGATAAGATGTCAATGATTTAGCAAAGTATTCCTTTGCGTTATTAGATCTGAGAACTTTGATCTTGGCATCAAACTGGGTTAGGATCATTTGGTGAAAATTTTGGGTCAGGGAAGGTACCTCATCTCGTGAACGCATGAGATAAACCCAAGAAAAAAGGGTATGGTCATCAACAAATAACAAAAAATATCAGTACCCACTCATGGAAAGGATATGATAAGGCCTCCAAATGTCAGTATGCACAATATCAAAAGAATTATCACTCCTTTTATTGCTCAATAAATAAGGCTTTCTACAATGCTTAGCAAACTCATAACTTTCACACTATAACTGAGGCAACTCAATAGACTCAAATAAAGCAGGAAACAAACTCTATAAAGATCGAAAAGACAAATGACCTAACCGGTTATGCCAATGCATAACCAGACTCACACTCTGAGAAACAAAAGACATCTTCTCAACTGACTCTCCCTGACACAACCGCTCCCCGAGCAGATAGATCCCATTCGCCTCACGGCCAGTTCCAATCACCTTCTGCATCTCCAAGTCCTGAAAAACACATCAGTCAGGGAAGAAGGTTATTGAGCAGTTCATATGGTTGGTAATACTACTGACTGAAAGAAGGTTAATATCAAGCTTAGGAACATGCAAGACAAATGACAGGGAGATAGTATCTGAAAGCTTGATGTCACCCTTCCCAGAAATAGGAACTAGGGAGCCATCAGCAATAGATACCTTATCCCTACCAGAAGACAAATGGTAAGTAGTAAACAATGAAGGCAAACTAGTCATGTGATCAGATGCACCTGAGTCTATTACCCAACAAGGTTCAGTAGTACCTGGAGCTGAGGCATGATAGGCTGAAGCTCGAGTACTTGAATGGGCGAAGGCAGATGTGGCAGGGGCTGATTGAGGCTGCAGTAGCTGAGCTGAATTTCCAACTTCCTTTTCTAGCTGTATTAGGGCAGCCCGAACTGCAACTAAGGTTTCCAAAGATGTTCCTTTTGTGCCAGATGAGGATGCTGAATCAGCAGTGTTCACGGCAATATGAGCAGTGCCCTTCTTGTTTCTCAACTTTGCAGGAACCAAGTGAGGATGCAGTTTCCAACATGTCTCTTTTGTATGTTTGGGCTTCTTACAATGTTCACATACAACATCCTTCTTGTCTTCCTTCCTCTTGTCTTTCTCTGAATCACCCCCTAATTTGGGTGTAACCGCTACAAAGGCTGGTGTGGGTGGCTGAGGTTGCATCATAACCTTCCTTCTAGTCTCTTCACTGTGTACAAATGAGTATGCCTGAGAGAGAGTCACACTGTCTCTAGTCAAAATCTGTTGCTGAATAATATCATAATCTGAATTTAAGCCTGCCAGAAACTCAAATACCCGGTTTGTCTCAACCTGCTTTCTATATATCTATGCATCTCTGGGAATCTCCCACTCAAGAGTCTCTAAGTGATCAATCTCACGCCATAGGGACTGCAAGGTAGAGAAATATACTGAAACCGGTCTCTCTTCTTTCATAACATCCCATATCTCCTTAGATGTCTTAGCCCACAAATAATTCCGGCTAATATGAGGCTGCATAGAATTACACAGCCATGTCATAACCAAGTAATTTTCTTGCATCCACTTGGTATATGTCGGGTCTCCCTTGAGAGGTTCTTTCATGTCTCCCAAGAGGTACCCTAATTTACCTCTTCCACCAATAGCCATCATGGATGATTGGGCCCATTCCAAATAGTTTGATCCATCAAACTTTACGGTCGTAATCTGACCACCCATCTCAGAAACATTACCATAACTGATGTTCCCAAGGCTGCCTTCTGCCTGATTTTTAAACTCCATTTCTGTCAAGTCTCAAAACAGCACTTGAACTACCAATCTCAATCAAACAGTATAGGCCTGGTCTGTATTCTCAGTGTATGTGCACAAAACTGAGATAATTCTGATCTGAAACCAACTAGCCAACACAACAGTAGCTGTCCGTAGAGCTCTAACCCCTTAGGACTCTGAGAATAGCTTAAAAAATGTGATATGCTTGCAGTAGGGTTTAATCATTCCTTAATTTAGCAATTCGGTTGCACAACCCAAACAGAACCGTATAGATAGGCTTGCAGTAGGGTTAATAAGAAACCCTAGAATCTGATCAGCCCTACCAATAAACTTAAGGGAAGCTCCAGGTAGATCACAGTGTTCAGTCCAACACTAGGGCTTGCCGCAAGATCACTTTCAAACCCTAGAGTAGAGAGAAACACAGTTCGATCCAGGGTTTGTTGTAAAACCCTAGTGCATCGAAGAGAGAAAAACCTAGGATGGTTCGGCCTTCCCCTCTAGATAGGTCCAACCTATCTTCTCTGATAGAACTTATCTTAGGAAGTAAACAACTTACAAGGAAAAAATGTTCGCTGCCTTCTAGGGTTACCCAAACCCTAGTCTTCTCTGTGTTAGACAGTTTTTGTATGCCCTTAGTTTCAATCTGATTTTATGTACTTTTGTTATTTAGTGGAAATAAATAAAGTGCATGTTTGATTCATGTTGTTTGGTTTAATTCTGTGTACAACCCTAAAACTGGACATTTATAGAGACTCGTGTTAGTTTTAAATGTTCACAGCCGTTGGATAAGTCTGGGGAGATTTATCCTACCAAGGCTGATACTGGTGTGCCACCAAGTGTTGGGATGGCCTGTCTCAGCCACCAGGGTAAGACCCAAGGCACATGCAGTATGGGATTACTTGAATCCTTGAACCGGACCAGATTTCCAGTATTGCCCTGGACCTTGGACATAGATGGGCAAAACTGGAAAGTTACACCTGACCCCTAGACTCGATTATGACACTTCACTAAGTGTTGGATCAGGCTGCCTTTGATATGCCAATCAGTGAGATCCTTAGCGGGGATCAAAACCTGGGTATGTTGGGGCAGTTTGAGAATTCATCTGAGTGGGTGATCATAGTGACAGAATCAGCCACTTTGTCGGACAAAGGGTAATGATCGGGAATGCACTCTCTCTGATGGAAACCAAACTGCCGGCAGTTGATTTCAATCGTTGAAATTTTGTTTTGCAAAATTAATATATATATATATATATATATATACGGTTTCGAATTGTTTGCAAATGGTTTTAATTCCCGGGATCCATGTGAGAGGAGAGTGCGGCACTGTTCCTTGCAGCCGAGGGAGAGGTCCTCTCTTGTCGGGCAGTGCTTGATCATTAAGGGCTGAGAGGTTAAGTGTAAGACCATTGAGGATAACACCTGATGGGCTAATCTTGCACCTGCCCACAGTCCCTGGGTTTTTATAAGATGGCTTGGCCCAGGGACCACTTAATGTAAGTGTTGGGCCCATAGGGTCCATATGATGGACTCAAGGGGTTCATTGAGTTTTTCAGTGAATTCGGCTGGGCCTTGTATTAAAGGCTGGGCCGAACCCATGTGGCTGGTGTGTAGATCAATGCTTGGGTCCCATGCCATACAAAGAAGCCCAACTGGGCAGCAGATTGGAAAGTAATTAGACACTGAACACTTAATGGGCTAGAAGCCCATTTCGAGGTGGGCTGATATGATCACCCATCCTTAGGGCGAATCTGAGATTAATCTTAGTAAAAGGATTGGGCCTTTAGCCTTATCCACTCTTGGAGACCAAATTCAAATTAGATTTGAATCTGGTAACCTCCTGATAAGATCAGGAGTAAGCTAACTTTATCTGCAGATAGGATTAAGATTATCCCCTATCCAAATACTGATTTGGATTGGGATAACTCCTAATTAAGAGGATTCTTAATCAAGAAGAAAGGAGGAGAAACCCTAACCAAGAAAGAGAAATATCAGATTTCGAACCACCTTGAAGAGATATAGGATATCTCCTGCGAATTGAGATAGGATCTCATTCATACTCCAGAAAAAGAAAAAGGCAGTTCAGCCTTTTCGCCTTTAGAGTTCTCCTCCTGCCACCGCCATCTGTTTTTGCAAGATTAGATCTTTGCAGAAAAAGAAAGTCAAGAAATCTGTTCTTGACATCAGTCTTGCAACAAAGACTAAAAGGATTTAGTGTTTAGTGTTTCCAGAGGATTCTTGTGAAGGATCCAGTGTGTAGGACGCACCCTGCTGGTTCTGTTCCATCCACAGCTGTGTCATCTTCAGCAAGAACGGATCTTGGAGCATTCTTTGGGCGTGAACACCAACTTTGGGAGATACTGCTTCTCCGGATCAGGTATATTCCTCCCATTTATCTTTTGGTACAGATCTGGTTTGATTATGGTTCAAGTAGGATCCTTGAATATTGTATTCTAAACTTAGGGAATATGATTCCCAGTTGGGAGAAGGTAGGAAATTTTTTGAAATTCGCCCACCCATTCCGCAACCTTTATGGCGTCCATTAGATGGATCCTACCATTCTTTCACTCTGATCCTTCCTGACCACCAACACTCTGCAACCCTAGCAAGTTTCCAATAGTTGCTAGAACCTCTGGCGATCTCCAAGAATCAGTCTGTGAACTCCTCCTTTTCAGCTTCTAGTCCTAGGAGATTATCATGTGGTCGACTGGTATTAGGCTCACATGAGAAACCCTAAGGATCTGATACCATGTAGGTGTTCAAGACTGCTATCAGTCTTGATCACTAAGAAGTTTCAGATTTGATGAGAAGAGAAAGTGAAGAAGTAGAAGAAAGAGTGATGAGAGAGCAGTAGAACACAGATTTTGAGGAGAAGAACAGAATGTCAATTTCTGCCACCGCCACTTTAATTTAATATATATATATATATATGTTATGCTAGTTACATGAAAGGACATATCTGCCCTTGGTGGTGTTTACATCATAACTGCTAACACATAACAAACAATATAAAACTGAAAAAATAAATAACAACTAGGAATAACAGAATAACAAATTGACCACAGCTGTGACTAGATACATTCTACCCTACGGACAGAGTGGGACCACAGCTGTGGGGCCCACATCAATGTTCTCTACATTAAGGAAATAAAGAAACTTGCTAGTTTTGCCCCTAATCCATATTAAGGAAATTATTGGGTAAATTTAACTGCAACTTAGGATGTTTAAAAGATTAATACTAACCTTGTCATGTTTCTTGATGATCTTGGAGAATGCTAATAAGTTCATATAGCTGGTTCATACATGAGCAAAGAAATAGATCCATGTTAATTTAAATACATATTGTCAACTTTCCAGAATAAAGATCTGGGAGATCCATTTATTGTTTCTTACCTGAAGCGCTTTAGAAGAAGAAGCTTTTGGTAGAATTCAATAAATGCAATTTTCAGTCTTTCTTCAACTTGCCTCAACTCCTCCTTTTTGTAACTCAACTCCTCCTCTTCAGAATCTTTGAGTATGCCTTTAATGGTTGAAAGCGGAGTTTCACGAGTGTTTTTAATCTTTATACGCCTGAGGATTTCTGGTGTAGGTCCATAGTTACCAGTGTTCAATTTCTTATTGCATGCATCTTCTGTATGTTCTTCCATCTGACCTCTACTTTTCATCTCCTCATGTATTAAATCCACTGGCTCTCTTTCTGCACACTTAGAGAAACCTAAGGATAAATCAGTCTTTCTACCTTGGAATAAAATATAAAAGGGTTAGACAGTTAGTTAAAAAACGTTGGCATTTTCTTGGTAAAACTTTTCATCTGTATAATTGGAGTGAAGTTCTTGGATCATTAACCTCTTTAACTGCAGAAGTACTTTAAATTATTGTTATTAATTTTATTTATATTTCTTAAGGTATATACGCATTGAATAGTCTTAGCATTATCATACCCAAAAGAGCAAGCCTAGGGGATCTATTAGAACAAAACCTGGCACAAGTTGGTGATCCTCTTCTCCATCAGTGGGATCTTTTTGGATAGTCAAATATAATGATCTTGATTTCTAGAAGAGAACCTTTTCATCTGGTTTGAAGAATCTGATTAAAATAACATTGGTCATAGAGTATGTTCTAAACAGGAAATATTGATTGGAGAGACTGGAATAATAAGATTGGACATTATCTTTATGATATGCCTAGTTACTATGATATGTCAAGTAGCGCCTGGATTATCTAAATTTTCCTTTATCTAATTCTCCTATCTGTTATATATATATAAAAAATATATATATATATATATATATATATATATATATATATATATATATATATATATATATATATATATATATATATATATATATATATATATATTGATGAATGGGTGGATCTAAAACCTATTCTTTCCATAATCAATAGTGCATACCTGGTTTTCTGTCACTGTATGGCATTGAAACTTTTGACAACTCCATTGCAGAAACATCTGATTTAAAATGTTTTATTGTATTAGAGTCACTGGAATCTGGATTTTTCACCTTTATCCTCAAGGCAATTAATGCATCCATCTGCTTATGGAGCAAAGATGCTTCATCCATCACCTCCTTTACTTTATCCTTGTAAAACATGTTGACCTTGTTGAATTCATCATTAAGTTTCCTGAAGAACATAATCTCATGCTCACTTGCATCTTCTGGCATGAGAAATCTGGTTTCGTAGTATCTTTTTGAATCATCTCTCTGCACATCATCGGCATCTATCTCTTGATTTTCAACATCCCCTTGGGAGCTCTTGAGGTTGCTAGCTCTATACGTTAGTCTACTGAAGGCCCTGTGAATCCTGTTCTGTGAGCCTTCAGGGTGTGTTGCAGGCTTCTTCTGCTCGAAATGCATGATCTCTTTTAGTAATCTCCTGAGACCATTGTAGTCCACATAAGCTTCTTGCCACTCGGTTACCATTTGTTCTGAAAACTCCTTTCTGAACTTCATACTTATTTTCCTTTATAAGTTCAGGTCTTTACACTTAGAAAACAGCCAGACCTCAGGAGCGTAAAAACCTTGAAAACTAGGGGAAAAAAAAAAAGAACACCCATCAGGAATGTTTATGGATTTTCAGAATTTTTCTAGATGCCTCAAATAATAAAGTAATTTATAAGAGAAGGTGGTGGAGAAACAGGATAGAAATTGAAAAGCTCATCCCATCCATCAAACTTCAGCTTATCTTTACCAAGTACTTGGATGGGTTAGTTTTGATTTCCCATCAAAATGACAGAAGAGATTCTAAATAAACAAAATGGAAGCTAAGTTCATTGAAATTTAGAGAAAATTTTATGTTTCTTCCATGTAACCCCAAAACCTCTATTCTAGGGTTAAACAGAACAAAATGAAAACATGTCACATGTCTTCTTTTTAACAGCCTCTACTCCATTGAACATAGAAGTCAGAACAATGCTTCCATCAATATTCAGAATTCGATATATTCCATTCATCACAAATACTCAAGACACTATCAGATCAGAACAGAATACTGCAAAAACAGAAAAAGCACAGTAAAATCATCTCTATCCATGAACCATAAGCAGTCCACAATTCCACATGGGACAACCATCATTTGAATTTTACCATAATTGATTAAAGCATCCCTCAACTTAACCTAAAGAGCATTCAAGAATCAACATTCCACTAGAAGTCCCACCATATGTTATAATGGACAAAGAACAAACAACATCAAAGAAAGAATGAACTACAATGGGAGAATAATAAATGGAAGACATACCATGCTCAGATTATTGAATTAAGAAGAGACTACCAGAGAGGTAGATCCAGGATTAAAACTCCACTTGAAGGTAATAGAGGAGTTTGATTTCCTCTGACTAGGCTCTTAAGACTTCAGAACTGTAGAGTGATCAGGTTCATATGACAGGCATGGCAGTTCCAATCTTCTAAGGGAACTGGAGTATACTGTGCCAATCATAATATAGCACGTCAGACTGGTTTGTGGAACCCACTTATACGGAGCTGATATGATTGTATCATGATTTGACACAGATTACGAGTAGAACTGGGGAGGGTTCGACAGTTATTGCCTCCCATCCACGGCTCCACCATAATAAATGGGTAATACCCAAACACAAACAGCACGTGTCTCTGTTTATTTAATGCTACGTGAACCCTGGAGGAAATGTGGTAGCACCACAAGCATTTTATGAGCGATTCGTTTCGGTTTGTGGACCCCGCTTTCAGAATGTTTTATCTATGTGGGACGGTGCGGCTGTAACAGTCCTTATCAGGTCGGTTGGTTCAATCCAGTCCGTTGGTTATTAAAATTTGGTTGTTATTATACCATTATCAGTATATCACCAAGTAGGCGTGTTCACATTAGATGTTAAATCGTCCAAATCGATCAAACCGGTTCGACCTGATCCGAGTTGGTCGGTTTTTCAAAATTATTGAATGGTTTCGGTTCGTATGAAAAAATAAACCGATAATTCGGTTTGATTTTGGTTTTCATCCAAACTGAATCGAACTGATCCTATATTTTTTAATTATTAATTAGTCCCTACCCTATATGTTAAATGTTGATATATTTTATTTGTATTTTGTTTGAAATTTGAAAAAAAATTGTTATTTATGATAAAAACTAAAAATATAAAACCAATACAAATAAAATACAATGGTACAATATTTAATTAAGTTTTGTATAAATTTAAATATATATTGAAAAAAAAAATAGTTTTGCATAAAAAACTAATTGTTTTAAATATATATTTTGGTTTTTCATAAAAAATAAAAAGAAATAAACATAAATATAAATAGATATTTTAGTTTAAAATATATATAAAAACCAACCCTTCATGTTTGGGTCGGTTTTGCTTCAGTCTAAGTAAACCGACTAGGTTAGGTCAATTGAAAAAAATGACTCGAACCGACCCAACCCGACCCGTGAACACCCCTATCACCAAGATCAGGTGTTGTTAGGGTGGCAACGGGTGGGGTGGGTCTGGTTTTGAACCCCGTCCTAAACCCTGATAGGGTTAAAAATCTTAACCCATTCCTGTCCCCGTAGGGAACAGGGATCCCTAACCTTGCCTCAATCTGCCTTGATCATTCTTACTTCTATACTTATAAATTTGTTAATTTTTATTTTTTGAAACTTACTTAGAGCTATTTTATATTTTGTAATATAATATAGTATAATGATGTGGGTCTGATTCTGAACCTCATCCTAAACCCTAATAGGGTTAAAAATCATAACCCCATTCGCCCTATAGGGAACAAGGATCCTCACATTGCCTCAATCGGTCTTGATCATTCTTACTTCTATACTTATAAATTTGTTTATTTTTATTTTTTGAAACTTACTTAGAGCTATTTTATATTTTGTACATACATACATACATACATACATACGTATATATATGTTATCACATGGATTGGTTGGGGGCAACAAGGTAAATTCACTCTTCAGATTCCAGGTGTTGGCCGAGGACTTCGAGGCTTCGAAAGAGGTGGGCCGAAGCCGAGGACCACAAGCCGAGGAGAGGTATTCCTTCTGAGGACCGTGGTAGCCGAGGACTATAGGCTGAGGCAAAGTCCCTGGTGATCAGAGATACTACAAGACAGGGAATGTCAAAGGCCTCGAGCGAGTACTCGAGGCAGAGGCTCCGGCGATCAAGTTAGTATGAGGTGTAATGTAGGAGAGGGTGCAGGAGAGGCCTTGGCGATAGTCCTCGGATGCACCAGATCTCCCATAGTAAATGCTATGGATGCAAGGTAGGTGTAGGGAGTAAATGAGAGAATTGTGTTAGGATTTTCTATTCTGAATCCTCTTTAAGGGGCAGTTACCTCTTATTTATACTTGAGCATGTTGGAGGTAGGTGAAGATGAACGCCCCGAATGAGAGTTGTACGAGGTCAGGATGCAAGCCCTAGTGGGTACATCTGACCGTGATATGGTTGGCTCTGTATAGAGGCAGCAGGGCTCCCTCCTATGGTGGTTGATGTTGTCAGGTGTTAGTGGGCTAGGCCAAGCTAACTCACATCACTTGCCCCCCACTCCCGAGACCGAGGTGAGGCCTCATCTTTGGCTGGTAATGAGGGTAGTAGTCAAAGTAAGGCATCAGCTTCGGTCGTTGGGGGTAGTGGTCATTACGCCTTTGGATTCGTCAACCGAGGGATGTCTTGCAGTGGCATCATTTTCGTCGTTTGCATCATCCCTCTTTGGTTCGAAAACGCGTGTTATGTGGATGCCTCGACACGGTGGAGGTGTCCCATATCATGCACGAGCAGTTCATGCTCGGGGGGATACCGTGCAGGGGATGGCTGTCCCCGTAGTCATGCATTCGCTGGGTTGAGTGGTTCGTCCGATGATCCGCGATGGGCGAGCCCTACGGTTTGCTCGGTGGGCTTCCGCGGGCGATCTTCGTGGTCCACCTGGCGTTGTTTTGCCTTTGAGGGCACGCGCTAGGAGGTGCAGTGGGACTAGTTCACAGGAGCAGATGACTCCTGCATCCATTGGATTCACGTCGATCTGAACCGTTGCCTTGGGCGTCATTTCGTCTTTCGAGGCCGAGCGTCGGGTGGTGCATCACAATTGGACAGTGGGAGCGGATTTGTTTAAGCCATTGGATTTAAAGAGATCCAGGCCATCCATTTTCTTTTAAATAGGGGCCCTGGCAGTGACTTCCTCCTTCATTTGAACTTAGACGCCCCTGATCCCGAGTGAACGTAGCTCCCCAACTCTCAATTCTCCAGAATTTCCCTATTTCTTCTTTTGTTCTAGACATTTCACCCTCTTCTTAGGTAATCAAATATGCCATTTTCAGATTCCGGCCCTAAATTCCATGAACTCCCAAACATCTCGGGAGGGAGCTCCCCTGCAACCCCCTCTACCATGTCTTCCCTGGGTTCCTTAGCCGTAGTGCCCCTTCGACGGGAGGTGGTCATTTTCAGGGAAAGGTTAATATTGGGGGGTGCCAAGGGTAGTCACCAGGGGAATGACTCTCCCCATGAAAGTGTTGCCAAGGGAGCCCAAGGGATCTCCTCTCTCCGAGGATGATGTCGTGGAACTCGTCACCAGACCAGTGGAAGGGAGAGCTGCCCGAAGGGTGGCTAAGGCAGGTGACCCATGTTCAGAGTTTGACAGTTCCTTGGACACGTGCCAGGTCAAATCCCTGGCGAGGAGGTTCCACATACCCCTGTCTTATGACCTGAGTGTCCCCGATGTGGGCGATCAGCCGTGGACCCCCAAGGAGGGGGAAATCTATGTCTACCAACATTTTTTAGAGTCTAGCCTTAGGTTTCCCCTCCTTTCTTTAATCTCTGATTTGTTGGAGTGGTACGACATCACTATTAGCCAGCTCGTACCCAACGCCCTCAGGACCATCGTGGCAATGATAGTGTGGGCTTGGCTCAGGGGCATGGAGTTGATGTTGAGGCTGTTTCGTTCCATGTTCACACCGAGGAAGCATGCTTCTGAGGCCAACATGTATTTCTTCCACCCGGAAAGGAGGAAGACTGTGCATAACCCCCCGTTCGTTCATGGGTGAAAGGATAAGTTCTTCTACGTCTCCTGCCCCAAGGGCTGGCGTTTTAGGTCCAACTGGGGGGAGGCATGCATCATCGTCGAGAGGTGTCCCCCACCACTCCGAGATGAAGAGACTACAGCTGTAGCTCACCTACTTGTGATGGGGACATTTCAGGCGAAGCCGTTGGTGGAAGAAGGGGTCCCCCTAGTCTTCGTTGGGATTAGCCCAACCCCCCTCGGTAGGAGAGGTTTTGTGGTTAATGTGTCTTCCACATTCTTTTCTTTTTCACTTTAAAGTCGAGGACAAGTACTAGAAATTCTGAAAGGCATTCCTGGATGAGCAATCAATTTGGGAGCACCTCGAGGCTCAGTTAAAGGAGGCACGACGAGGGCTCTCCAAAGAGCAGATGGAGCGGGTTTAGTTGGAAAGCATCGTCACAGAAGAGGAGAGATGGGCTACCGAGGCCGAGAAGAAGGCTGTCAAGGAAGAGGCAAAAGCTGTCGAATCTCTAGCCTCGGTAGAACAGCCAAAGAAGGCAGCGGTCATGGCGGTGGAGGTGTATAGTAAATCCTTCGACTATCTGAATGTGTTGGTAGAGTATGCTTTGTCGTCCTACCTTGAGACTTCGTTCCCCTCCTGCCAACGGTAAGGCGCTGGTGTAGATTCCCACCCCCCTTTTTTTGTTCAATTGTTGTAATACCTTGTTGTTTGTTTTTCTTCTTTTTCTTTTTTGTGAAGGCAATACACAACTTTTTGTAAAGGCTATACAAGACCAAAATTGTGTAAAGAATGAAGCCATTTTTTGTATTTATTGTGCTCTGTGCATGTTGTCTCTTCCCCTTTCTTTCTCTTCTCTCTTTTATTTTTGTGAGAGGTTCTTGCCCCTCCGAATAATCAAAACCACAATACACAAGGCACACACAATTCAGTCGTAGTATTTGTTTGTTTGCACGTTCTTCTCAGCTTATCGAGACATTGGGAGCCGAGGCGGAGTCACACGTTCGAAGTGGGGCTCACCTGGCTTCCAAATCCCATGTTAACTTAGGCAAGGCCGAAGGGACCTGGCACCATGGCCGAGGTATACCACCAAGGTACTTAGGTGGATGAAGAGCCAAGGCAGAGCAGCACCATCGGGGTGCAGTTCCCTGACTCTTTCTTTCCAAGTGTTTTCTCGGGGGCTCTGTCTCGTTATTTTCTTTACACTAAGTGCAGATAGTCAAGGAGATCACCACGCTCCAAGGTGATGAGGTGTAACAGGCCTTTCGCCCTAACGTGTATCTCCCAGGTGAGGTACTATTTTCCATAATGGCCCATGCCGAGGGTTCGTCCTTCGGAAGGGGGCTTCCCACGTCAATAGGTCCTGAGGCTACATGTCTTTTTGGACTTAGGATTCATTCGTTCGATCATCTGAGGTGGAGAGGGAGTTTCCTTCATTCATTTATTACTTCAACAAAAAATTACATTCATCTGTAGTACATCCGAAGGTTCTCTGAGTTCCACGTCCGAGGGATGGATCTTCCATCTAAATTTTCTAGCCGAAATGTGCCAGGGTCAAGAGCTTGCTTGATCCGATAGAGGCCTTCCCAGTTGGGGCCCAACTTTCCCACTCCAGATTCGGGGACCATGACCTTCCTGAGGACAAGGTCTCCCTCTCTGTATTGTCTTCCTTTCACCTTGGAGTTGTAGTAGTAGGCCACTCGCTACTGATAGGAGGTCATCCTAATCTGTGCTTGTTCTCGGGTTTCTTCCAGCAAGTCTAAGTTCGTTCTGAGCGCCTCATCATTCTCAACCTCAGTATACCCTTTGAACCAAAGCGTTGGTTGGCCGATTTCTGCTGGGATCACTGCTTTCGTATCGTAGGTCAGGCTCAAGCCGAAAGGGGTCTCTTCCGTGGCTGTCTGAGGTGTGGTTCGGTATGCCCAGAGGGCACTGTGTAGTTTGTCAACCCACAGGCCTTTAGCTCTATCCAACATGTCCTTTAGTCTGTCTAGGATGGTTTTGTTCGTAACCTCAGCTAGGACGTTCGTCTAGGGGTAGCCCACCGAGGCGTACTATTGTCTGATGCCATGGGAGGTGCACCATTCTCAGAATTTAGCATCATCAAACCGTTTTCCGTTGTCCGTGACTAGCATGTGGGGAAGGCCAAAGAGGCAAATAATCTTCTTCCAAAAGAAGTTCTGAATTGCCCGTGCAGTGATAGTGGCAAGGGGCTCGACCTCTACCCACTTGGCGAAGTAATCCATAGCAACAACGAGGTACTTCCTGCCTCTTGTCACCTGAGGGAAGGGGCCGAGGAGGTCCATCCCACACTTGGCAAAGGGCTAGGGGTTGTTGAGGATCGAGAGAGTGGTGGCTAGTTGATGGCAGAGGTTGGCATGTCTCTGGCACTTGTCGCATTTCTGCACCAGCTCAGTCACGTCCTTATGAAGTATCGGCCAGAAGTACCCTTGCCTTAATGTTTTCTGGGCTAGAGTCCGGTTGCCAAGGTGGTTGCCGTAGATGCCTTCATGAATTTCCCAAAGCACATACTCGCCCTCCTCCCTGCGGAGGCATCGGAGGTAAGGCAAAGTGAAGGACCTCCTGTACAATTTTCCTTCTAGCAAGGTGTAGTGTGTTGCTTGACGTCGGAGTCTTCGAGATTTGTTCCTGTCATCGAGTAGCCTCCCCGTTAGTAGGAAGTCGATGATAGGGTTCATCCAAGATAGTTTGGCTTCTACGGGGAGGATTTGGATGTCCTCTATAGAGGGCCGAGTAACCTTTCCACACACACAATGCAGCTGAGGGCCGCGTCCGAGGTGCTTACCAATTTGGAGAGGGCATTGGCTCGGGTGTTCTCGGCTCGCGGAACTTGCTGCAAGGAGAAACATTAGAAGTGGTGGGCTAACTCTTGAACCTTGGCGAGGTACTTAGCCATGCTTTGTTCTCTGCCTTCATACTCACCGTTGACTTGATTCACCACTAGTTGTGAGTCGCTGAGGACTTCAATGTGCTTAGAGCCGAGATCTCTAACGAGCTATAACCCCACCAAGAAGGCTTCGTAATCGGCTTCATTGTTGGATGCAGGGAACTTGAATCTCAACGCATACTCTATGACGGCACCATCGGGGGTGAGGAGAATGAGGCCCGCTCCACTCCCTTTGGCATTGGATGAACCACCGATAAAAAGTCTCCACGCGGGGGGGGGGGGCTCCTTGACCGAGCGTGCTTCTCTTGATTCTCCTTCGTGAGGCTGACCAAGGGGCCTGCTGAAGGAACATTCTACTACGAAGTCAACCAAGGCTTGCACTTTAATCATGGACCTCGGCTGGTATTGGATGTTAAACTCCGACAGTTCGACCACACACTTAATCAGGCGTCCCAAAGTCTTTGGCTTGGCGAGGATGTCCCTAAGGGGCTGATTCGTCAAGACCACTATGGTATGAGCTTGTAAATATGGCCTAAGCTTTCTGGCTGAGGTGACGAGGGCATAGGCTAGCTTTTCCACTTCGGAGTACCTGGTTTTGGCATCGCAGAGGACCTTGCTGACATAGTATTCAGGCCTTGTCTCCAGTTAACAAGTACAAATATAGAGTTTCCCCTGATGCCAGCCGAGCAAGGAGCGGGGGTGAGGCAAAGTATAGCTTGAGATCGTCAAAGGCACTGGCACTCCTCCATCCACTAAAAATTTTTCAGCTTCTTGATGGCACGGTATAAGGGAAGGCAGCGGTCTACCAACTTCGACATGAAACAGTTGAGGGCGACTATCCTGCCGATGAGTCTCTAAGTCTCCTTTACTGACTGAGGGGGTGCCATGTCTAGTATGGCTTGTACCTTACTCGGGTTGGCTTCAATGCCTCTTTAAGTGACAACAAAGCCTAAAAATTTTCTCGAGATAACTCCGAAGGCACACTTGCTCGGGTTGAGCTTCATGTTGAACTTGCGCAAAGTATCAAAGGTCTCGGCCAAGTCCCTAGTGATCAGAGATATTGCAAGACAGGGAATGTCAGAGGCATCGGGCGAGTACCCGAGGCAGAGGCTCTGACGCTTAAGTTAGTATGAGGTGTAAAGTAGGAAATGGTGCAAGAGAGGCATTAGCGATAGTCCTCAGATGCACCAAATCTCCCAGAGTAAATGCTATGGATGCAAGGTAGGTGTAGGGAGTAAATGAGTGAGTTGTGTTAGGATTTTCTGTTCCGGATCCCCTTTTAAGGGGTAGTTACCTCTTATTTATACTTGAGCGTGCTGGAGGTAGGTGAAGATGAACGCCCCAGATGAGAGTCATACGAGGTCAGGCCGCAGACCCTGGTGGGTACGAGTCTGACCGTGATGTGGTTGGCTTTATATGAAGGCAGCAGGGCTCCCTCCTACGATGGCTGACGCTGTCAGGCATTAGTGGGTTGGGCCTCCCAGCCCATGGTAGGCTAGGCCAAGCTAACTCACATCAATATATATATATACATATATTGGGGTGAGGCGGGACCCTACGGGGATGAGTCTACCATCTCTAATTAGGGTTAGGGAAGTTAAAGAGTCGGGATAAAATGAAAACCCCATTGTGACCTGAATTCATCATATCAGATTCGGGTAAGTCTTAGTCGAGTCCAACTCAGTGAATGAGTTTTTTCAACAAATATTTACGGGCCCGTTTAGCGTGTCTTTCCGCGTGGTCTTTTGGCTGTTTACAAGTTGGGCAGACCGATTTTCGGTCTATTCCCATTTGGTTTGTGGAAGATCTAGCCACCAAAAGCTAGAGCACTGAAAAGACGCGAGAAGCCCATTTTGGACTAATTTCGAGAAGCTCCAAATGAAGCTTTTCACGTCTTTTGTGTTTTATTCTCACAAGGAAAGACACGAAAAGACACACAGAAAGACGTGATACTATCAAACTAGCTTTGGGCTGCTCAGATCTTCATGCAAATGCTCATTGCGTCTTTTGATTGTCAAAGCTACCAGAAAATCTTCCCTAAAAGATGAGCCAAATGGTCCCTAAGTTTCTTTGGTAAGTCTTTTTGGAAGATCTTTTGGGACTTTTTAAAGATTGTTAGATCCCAAAATAAGCTTTTCCATTTAGCAACAAAAGACAAAAAGTTGGAAAGATCCACATCCCAAAAAGATCATGAAAGCCCAAAATGGTAGCAAATCCAAAAGCTTTTAAAGATTCTCATCTTTCTGTGCCAAAAATCTTTTGTTTAATGGCTTGGTAGACTATAGTAGAATAGGATACTTACCAAACAATCTTAGTCTTTAAAAAAGAAACCTAAAAGTTGAATATATCTTTTGGCCATCTAGGCTGTTAGAAGATCTTCATAAAAAGACTTGCCAAACAATACCTTAGTATGTTTGCTTGATCTTTCTCATAAATAGTAGGCAAGCGCTAGCATGTGGAGCATTGTTACTTCTATGTGATGTGAAGTGAATTTCTGACCACACAGCTCTCCTTCTTTATAAGTATGCATTCTTTGGACACTTAGATATCAGTCCATTAAGTCCTAAAACAATATTGGAACAAATATACTTTTTAGGTCATTCACTAAAACACCCATTATAGTTTAAAGATCAGATTAGTCAAATGCATTGAATGTTTTGCAGGCTGCGAAACCAATACTAATGCCTCACGTCAATCATAAAACTCATGGAACCAATGATATGGGCCCTATTTCTTTACTAGTGTAGGGCATTAGAATTGGTTCCACAGTTTACTATGTAGTCATTGCTTTCAGTTAATTTGTTTTTTTTCTACTTTTATTCAAAAGTTCTCAACACATGTGTCCTATCCTAAAAACTAGGGTGGTTTTTCCTACTTCTTTCTAGACTCAAAAATTGGTTCTAGGTGAAAATGCATGGGTTAAAATAGTTTGTTTCTAGACACAAGTCTCCAACAAGGTTGCTAACCTTCAAACCTCCACCTGCCCGACAAGCGGACTTCTTAGGTTGGTGGTTGGAGATTGAGAGACATAGGGACTAGGAGAGAGACTAAAAACCTATTTTCGGTATAGGCTCTTTTTTGTGTACGACATGGATTAAGAGTCCCATGTTGTCAATAGCCACATAAGCCTCTAATGACATGGCAGGGGTTTTGATAATTTCAAATATAGAGCCAGTTGTCAGAGCTTTGTTGGTTTATGGACCAACCTACAACCTAATTTTAAATGTATAATTGGCTTTGACTATAATTTTCCATTTAAATTATATATTTCATTTACATTATATAAATAATATTTACTTATCACACTTAATTTTTATTTGTGTATGATATTATTTGACCCAAACCACTAACCCACCACCCAAAAAGGAAAATAGTTTGATTTCTAGGATGACATTAAATTTTATATTACATTTCTATCATTGAAAAAAAAATTCTTATGTATAATACTTATTTTTGTTCAATATAATGAATGCATAATATTATAGATGTACCCAATATTTTATTTTTTTATAAATATATAATATTAGATATGTGCCCAAAATTTTCTTTATCTTTTTTTTATTTTTGTAATTCATTGTATTTTCTATTTTGAAAAATTTTATTATTTGACTATAACATCATTTCATTTCTAGGTAGATTTTAAAATTGGCATTCCATTTTCATCATTAATAAAAATACATCTTACATTTCATACTTAATTATTTTAAAAGTTTTATTATTTAATTATGGAATTATTTATTAATCCATTTAACCCCAAATGATCGAATTGCTTGCCCACCATCGGGAGGGAAGAAAATGGTTTTGTTTTCAAATTACTTTTCAAAATATTTATTTTATACTATTAAAATTAATATTATGGATTTAATTACAAGAATTTAATGATGAGAAAAATATATATTATATATAGGATTTAATAAGAGAGAATAAGAAAATAATTTTATTGCCAATTGGTTTTAAATTTTACATTCAATTTCCATCATTAATAAAAACATTTATTATTTACCATACTTATTATTGTTTAATAAGTATTTTAAAAATGTTCCCATTTTTTTAATTTTTAATTTTTTCATTTTATCTATTTTTTCATTTTATTATTTAATCGTGACAACATGGATTAATCCATTTGACCCAAAATGGTTTAAATTCTTACCACCACCTAGATGAAAACTCTATTTTTTCTAGGTAGATTTTAAAAGCATATGTTTTTATGTTATTGAAATTGCTAATTTATTAAGTATGGATTACTTAATAGAACTTAATGATGAGAAGAAACAAAAATGACTTAAATATAAGATTCATTGAACATGAATGTAAGTTAATAAATTAAATATTGGATTTATTGAGGGAATTGAATGCATTGAATATCATAAAATTACCTCTTTTCAACTCATTTAATATCAATAACCGATTGCCCTATTCGCCCTCACTTTTTATCAATAAATTTAATTGTAAAGGGGTAAATTTTGTTTTCAAAAAAAAATCCAGAAATATTCTTGAGGCCATGCTTGCCCACCATCGGGAGGGAAGAAAATGGTTTTGTTTTCAAATTACTTTTCAAAATATTTATTTTTATACTATTAAAATTAATATTATGGATTTAATTACAAGAATTTAATGATGAGAAAAATATACCTTACATATAGGATTTAATGAGAGAGAATGGGAAAATATTTTTATTTGGTTTTAAATTTTACATTCAATTTCCATCATTAATAAACACATTTCTTATTTATCATACTTATTATTGTTTAATATATATGATAAAAATGTTCCCAATTTTTTTAATTTCTATTTTTTATTTTATCTATTTTTCATTTTATTATTTAATCGTACCAACATGAATTAACCCATTTGACCCAAAATGGTTTAGTTTCTTACCACCACTTAGATGAAAAATCTATTTTTTCTAGGTAGATTTTAAAAGTATAAGCTTTTATGTTATTGGAATTATTAATTTATTAAGTATGGATTTAATTAAAAGAACTTAATGATGACAAAAATGACTTAAATATAAGATTCATTGAACATGAATGCAAGTTAATAAATTAAATATTGGATTTATTGAGAGGAATTGAATATAGTAAAAGTTTACTATATTGGTGTGGCCACAATTAATGTTGTTGAAGCTTGGGTGGCTTGGGAAGCCCATAATGTCACTTCAAATTTCAGGAATTTTCCTATTAGCATTGAAGGTGATTCTCTTCTTATGATTTCTTGCCTAAAGTAGATTGAAGTCCCTTGGAGGTTGAAGCCCATTATTGAAGACTGTTTGAATCTGGTTGCCTCCTTGGATTGAGGTGTGTCGTACATTCACTCTTTTAGAGAAGCAAATCAAGCTGCAGATTGGTTGGTGAATTAAGCTCTTTCTCCCTCCCAAGTGCTCTTTTGTTTATTTGTTTGAGTGATTTTTGGGGCCAAATAAAAAAAACAAAAAAAACATTATCACCCTACTCTCTCAAAATTGTTGATAAACAAGAACAGGGATTCCTTTAAGCCCAAGAGTTTTAATGCTACCAAAACTTTTGACTAGAGATTTGATCACTAAAGTATACTATGTAGTAATCCTAAGAAATTGTTAGCTCCATTTCAATGGACAAAGATAATTTTACTTTATGGCACAAACAATTTTTTTTTTTCTTTTCAAATACAAATGAACCATCATCCACTAGTGTCAATTTAAGTTAAAAAATGCTATCTTCTCATTATAACCTCCTAATGAATCTTCTTTTCATTCACACCCAATCAGTACTTTGGCTGATATGTATAAGGTTATTTGAGAGACAATTTGCTAAATATAGTTCAAACCTATACTTCAATGTGTACATTATCTTCAGAACCTTTATTGGGAATACCTGTGTTTCTTTCTTTTTCATTTTGTTTTTTGAATGGCCCAAATGAATTTTTCCACTAGTATACTATCAGCATTAACTTAAAATTGTTAATTAAAACTGGTCATTTTCCATGAACAAAAATGTGGGGACCCATGAAAGGAAGTATCACCAGTAATCTCCACATGTGCATAGCCCTTCTTTGAACTGGTGAAAACGCTTAATGTCTCTTAGAATAATCTCCCTATGGCACATTTCACTTGCATATTTCATCATAGAATGGCAATCCCCACAGACTCTAAGGTTCTTAACAATCCTAATTTCCATCTCTGGAGGAGTGCTAATAAGCCCAAAGCAAAGGGCCAACTTCTCACTATGACTTCCCAATGAGTCTTCCTTTTCTTCTTCCTCAATATTATGGAATATCCACTCCGTATCAGGCAAGTATCCTTGTGCCCTTGCATTGATTGTTAGCTCCTCCAATTTCTCATAAATTTCTTTTGTATGCTTGTGGGTCTGATCACCTGCTACAAAATAATGAACTTTGCCTCCCACCTCAATGTAACTCCATCCAGGAGGTTTCTCAATACCCTTATTCCTCATCGCAATTCTCACCCTCTCTGAATCATCCCATCTCCCAACTCCAGCATAAATATTGGACAAGAAAATATAGCTTCCCGGGTGTTTAGGATCTAGCTGCAAGAGCTTCTCTGATGCTAATTCTGCCATTTTAATGTTTTTGTTGGCCCTACATGCACAAAAAAGTGCTCCCCATATCACAAAATCAGGTTTAATAGGCATTTTCTCGATGAAATTCAAAGCTTCTTCCAGCCAACCAGCCCGGCCAAATAGATCCACCATGCATGTGTAATGCTTCACAGTAGGCTCAATCAAATGGTCAAACCTCATGCTGTTGAAAAAGTGAAGTCCTTGATCCACCAGGCCCGAGTGGGAGCAAGCAGTTAAAATTGCCAGAAAAACAACTTCATCCGGTTTCACTCCTGTAAACATAGGGCCCATTCAATAATATCTTTAATGATATATATATGAATTAGACGAGAAGTCACTATGATAGTATAAGACTTCATACCTGTGGATTTCATATCCTCAAAGCACTGAAGAGCTTGCGCAGAGCATCCATGCATTGCCCAACCCGAAATCATAACACTCCAAGTGAGAAGGTCTTTCTCTTTTGTCTCACCAAAAACCCTGCTTGCATACTCAATCTTCCCACATTTTGCATACATATCCACCAAAGCTGTGCCTAGTGCTCTGTTTAAGCGGAAGCCATTGCCTGAAACATAATTATGGATACGAGTTCCAATTTCTAGAGCTCCGATTCTTGCACAAGCTGCTAGTGCAGAGACAATCGTAAGGTCATTAGGCCTCACACCCTGCTTCAGCATTCTATCAAACATATCCAGTGCCCGTTCATTGTCCCCATTTTGAGAATACCCGGAAACCATGGTAGTCCAAGAAATCACATTCTTTTCCAGCATCTGATCAAAAAGTGCCATCGCATGCTCGACATCCCCCTTTCTCATAAACCCATTGATCAAACTATTCCAAGAACCACTATTCCTCTCCGGCATTGCCTCAAAAATCTCATTCGCTTTCTTCACGTCCCCAGCTTTACAATACCCGTTAATCAAAACATTCCATAGTAATATACTTGCACACTTATTTCCTTCTGGAGTTTCATCAAACAACTGTAATGCGAAATCCAAATAATCAACTTTCACATACATATCGACCAAAGAAACCCGAATGAATGAGTCAAGTTCAAGCCCGAGCTTGACGGTCTGCGCATGCAAAGACCTTCCAAGCCCATGTGCAATCAATGACGCGGCCGATTTGAGGACAAATGGGAAGGTGAGACGGTTGGGTTGGACATTAATCTGTAACATGGAAACAAAGCAGTAGATCGATTTCTCAAACTGGGTATTTTCGCAGAGGGCCCGAATCAATGAATTAAAGACAAATAAATTTGGAAGAGAGAAATGATTGAAGATGGAAAGCGCATATTCTATGGATCTGAATAAAGAACAAGTAGATATAAGCTGGGTGACGAGGCGACTGTTCTGCGATAGGTTGTGAATGAAAAGCTGGGCATGGATCTGTTCGAGCTGTCTGGTAGTTTTGGAAGCGTGGATGAGAGAAACAAAGCCTTCTTCTGATGGCTGGATTGAAGCAGCGACTCTGGTAATATTCTTTTTAGCGATCGGAGTAGTTTTTCCCAAGAAGAGAGACGAAAGGGGTCTCATGTTAACGGCTAATCGTTAATTCAAAATGTCTTTGAAAATAAGAGAAGGTAAAGTGACTCTGTGAGGTTAGGCCGGGTGTTGGATTTAAACCTCTTATGGGCCGGGTAAAGTGTATGGCCCACAGAAGCCCAACATCTCAGGCCCAAATAATTCGGTTTCAAGGACAAAAAATGCAAATAATTCGGTTTCAAGGACAAAAAATGCAAATAATTCGGTTTCAAGGACTAAAAAAAAAGTTTTTAGTCCGTCCAGTCAAGTTGGTAAGACCTTGTATTTTGTATTATTTTATATGCTTTTATACTGTATATATTTGTATTTGTACTCTTTCCAAACTGAGCCTAAATGTCCATGTCAGACTTATGGCCTCGTTATAGTGCAATTTTCCCCATCAATGTTTGTGCTTTGAAATATTTAAACTTTTCCACTTGAAAAGTATTTTAAATTTTGAATAGTTGAAAGGTCTTTTGGAACAATAATTTGCTTCTGATGTTTATGATGCAAATGTTATTTATACTGGTGCAAATGCATGGGAGTGTAAATGGGCTGAGTGTAACTTTTGATTTACTTTTGTTTTGGATTTAGCCTTGTTTTGTTTGTTTGTGACAAGTAAAATAATATAATCCCCACTTTATATCAAGGACAATAGAAAACAGAAGAACTAGGAGCAAGGTAGGAAACAAAATGATGTGATCTCTTGGCAGAGAATTAAGATACGATGAAGGTGGTACAAGATGCAAAATTTGCATTGGCAATGAATATGAATAAGACAAAAAAAAAAGTGCAAATTTTAAATCAATAAGGTTGCAAATCATGATTATAAACAAAAGGATGCAAAACTGAGCCAAGTACAAAATTTGTAAATAATTTAGATTTACACAACCAGTTAGAGACTTTACCAGCAGGCTAGTTAGTATTTACCACCTATCATGCCAGATATTGATTATATAAAAATACTATAATATCTAATGGTGTCCCACCTAAGCCTGAGTTTCATAGCCAAAAAGATTACATTGAGGCTAATGTCTTTAGGATAAAAGGCAATAAGCCCACCACCACCCACTTATTTTTGAAACCCTAAGGCTGTGTTTGGTTGCAATGCAAATAAACTTGCACTAATGCAAAACAGTGCAAATGATTTGAATGTGAATTCTCACTTATTTTTGTTTCAAATTTTAGCTTATTTTGTTTGATTGCCATGGTTTTTAAAATCGAACTGGTCAGGGGTCTGGTTACCAATTTGAACGATCGATCAGTTCTGACAAAAAAATTAAAAAATTGAAAAGCGGTCAAAACCATTTGAACGGTTCGAATGGTTAACCGGATGGTTCAACATTTGCTGACCAAAATCAACGGTTTTGGAGAAAAAGCGGTTTTGGGGTAAAACGGAACCGATCATCTGATTGGTTCCCAGTTATTTTGGTTCGACCATCTAGTCTGGTCCGGTCCGATTTTAAAAACCATGTTGATTGCAGTACAAATAAAGTAAATTAAGACATGAAGCAAAATAAAGTAAAACCCAAAATAAGATTAAACAAGATTTTGCATTTTTTTCATTTGTACTACCATAGATCTATACTAGTGCAAATAAATTGCACTACAACCAAACACATCATTAGGTTCAGTTTGAAGAAGTAAAAATATAAATATATAGCATGCAAAACCTTGTATTTTGTATGTATTTGTACTGTACATATTGGTATTAATACTTTCAAACTGAGCCTTCAGCATTTTCTCTTCTTAAACATGGTTATGAATTTATATATTATTAATTACAAAAACTAATTAATTAGAATTAGTATTTATATATATATATATATATATATATATATATATATATATATTGGTTTCCTAATAATTAAGACACATAATCGTACTTTTAATTACTTTCTTATTTTTCAACAATTTCTAAGTTTGTTCTAATAAATTCACACCTCACATAAATTATCCAGGTATGTGCTTCTTATGCATGTATACCTTGTTTATAGTCATTTAAGATTCAATTGTAGTGTGATTGTTATTTTATTATTATTATTTTTTGTGGGGAGGAGGGGGTATTTATTTCAGTTTCTCTGATATATCCATTGCATCTTAACTTTTCCACCATAACCCAAAGCATATTCCAATATATCTTTTATAATTGTCTTTCCAGTACTCTGCATTTCTAATACTTTGAACCTTGCATTCACCTTAATGGGACCCAAAAAGCTCACTAGGTCATGGAGTGAAGGTTTTTAGTGTAGCAAACTATCAACGGATTGGATCTGGACAGGTTAGGGGTAGAGTGGACCCAACAAATAAGTTAAATGTGCAGAAGCAATTCCAAACCAGACTCTATAGGGTATGTAATTGCGACTATTGGGTCTGACCAGATAAAACCTAATTATAATTGGTAGCTGTTTTTAACCTGTAAATTTGTAATCTGACAACCTACTTATAATATGTCTTTTATGATGAAAGAGAAATATAGGTATAAGACTGGGGTATCTTTATAATATGTCAATATACAAATACATAATTATTTATGTAGTTGGTTCCAAACAGACCCAGACCCTATATAATTGGGCTCGCTCCGTTTGGATCTATCAGGTCTACCCGACCGATTGACAGACCTAGGACCAAGTTTGCCTCAAGGACCTGGATTTGGCTTGGAGCCTTGGACCATCAAGAGACCTCCCTGTCTCCCTTTGGACACAGTGTATCTGGAAGTTCAATTGGGTATTGATTGTATCTTCTAAATTTTGGGCTAGGCACTTGGTAAGCATAATATAGTTTTGCACCAAAAGTTCTAGACCAAGAATTTAGCACATCCATAAGTCTTTATGTTTTCATATTCTCAAAGAAATTGCAGAAGGAATATTAACCCATTAAAGGGTTCAAGTTATAAATCAAATGACAACCAATTCTATGAACATTCAACTTATTTCCTGCTAGAAGTTTGTACACCAAAATTAGGGATGCAACTTGGACCGGGTACCTCAACCCAGACCTAGCCCGACTTGTGTCTCAACCCAATTAGCCCGATCCTAACCCAACCCGACCTTGGAGTATGTAACCCTACCTCAATCCAAGTAAGCCGATTTTCATAATTAGGTTGAATTGGGTCTGGTTGGATATGGTTAGCCCGACAAATGCATGGCAAAAACCCAATATTATTTTTGTGAGTTGACTTTTTTTAGGTCTCATCAAAGCTAGATTTACATGAGCATTTATAATAATTAAAGATATTTATAGGGGCACAATAGTCTATATTAGGTTGGGTCAACCGGTCAAGTAGCCTGAGGTCTCAACCTGAACCAATCCTAAATCATATTGGGTTGAATTGAGCCTGGTTTTACCCGATTTATATAGAACCCCAACCTAATCCAGCAATCAGGTTGGGCTAGTCAGGTTTCAGGTTGACCCATTCCAAGTTGCACCCCTAATCAAAATCCATCGTAATATTCACCCAAGACTCAATCCAACTGTTACATACTAAGCAAATCACTCTTACACGACCATCCATTCCACTAGTCTTACCATTTCACATTCTAAGGAGTCCCTGAAATCGTTTTCACCACCGCAATGTTCTTTTTTGGCATTTTATCTTGTCCATCTAGCAAATTCTAAGTAACTATTAACTAGTATAACAGTCTTTCTTATAATGCACTTATTTTGCCTTTTAACTGGAAATTGCAACTTTATTAAAGTAGTGAGTACAAATAATAAAGGGCATTCAGCCAATAAAGTGGACTCATCAGAACCTTACAATTCACACTCTCAGTTCCACTTATTTCCAAGGAATCAGCTAAAGGGTTGGGCCGGTTGGTCAATATCATCTCAGCTAAGTTTTGTTTTATTTTATTTTTAGTTTTACTTTTTGAAAAGTAACAGTACTTCAATAATTTTATTGATAATAGAGACACCAAGCTATACAAGTGGTTCACACTGAAGATTACAAACATATCACAGCCTGAGTTGACATATCATCTCAGCTAAGTTGATTCTAAGTTTTATTTCTTGACTGCCAGCATTCTAGCCCATAAAGAATGATTAGATATATAGCCATATTATTGATTCATTTCCTCAGTCACAAACATTACATGTGAATGTCTTCACTTCATCTTCCCCACTCTATGGACAACAATATCTACTTAATCTCTCCATCCCCAAAATTGTCAAACCTACCTAAAGTACTAAAATCTCAATATTCAGCCGCATCAACAGAAATTGGAACATCACCACTATATAAGGATGCACCCATACATTTTCCAACTGTTGCAGAAACCAAAATGCTATTCTTCAGTCACTGTTTCTCTAAAACCTAGAGAAATCCTGACTTCCTCTAAAAAGACTCTCTGATGGGACCTTAAAATACAAAGGAAAAAAGAACAAAGGAAAATATAAACTGCTTTTGAGAATAATTTTTCTTGGCATTATGTAAAAGCAAAGTGGTTTTTTAAGTAAAAATCTGTTAAGAAAAGCCTCCTGTAGAATGGAAGAGATGATAATCTAAATGAAGAGAAAGATCTCCACAAGCATCTAACATCCTATTACAAACTTACAACCAACAAGGAAAGCTACTTGGAAATTAGTAGATGTGCAAACAAAAAAATATGAAGTCGTAATATTGATGACTTTCAAAACAATGTAATATCCTTGTGATATTTCAATGGCATAATATAATAATGATTTTACCATGTGATTTATAGGTCCACATCCCTTTTTCTTGCAGCAAGTGAACTTTTCTACAGTCCCAAATAAAAGTATAAGATTGAGTTGTAGGGATTATAAAATTTTATTGTACATTTCACCCTCTAGGTCTCTATATAGAAGGCATTTGATTTCAGTTGCCATTACACTCAAATGTTTGTCATGTACATATAAATCTGTCCTTCAGAAGGATTTAGCATCAAAGCCTATATTTCTCCTTCACTGAAAGTCTTTTGATCATAGTCAATAAATTAATTCAAGTCAGCAGCAAGGATGAACTTAGTATTTAATAACAGTATAGCAAATTTCTGTTTGAGATGTGGTGCCCAAAATAAATCAATCTTCATTTGATTTTGATTGCCCTTACACTCAAATGCTTGTTATTTTTTGGGAAGAGATGAACTTTCTTAACCCTCCCAAAAACAGACAACATAATTACAATACAGCCCAAAATAAATGATCCCTTCCCACCCTTGCTTTGCTAGTGCATCAGCAAATGGATTAGCATCCCTTTTCACCCATTGCACATTGATTTCCATTCTCGAGACAGCCATTTACTCCTTTTCTCATTTATATAGCACCACCATCCAGCCTCCTCTTCCTTCTGCAACCACTCAATAACGAACTTTAAGTCCCCCACAATAATTAATCTCCGGATATTCAGCTCAGCTCTCTAGGCTCTAGCCCTTTGAAGGCCTTCCAACTCAAATGCTTGTTATGTACATATAAATTTGTCATTAAGAAGGATTTAGCACCAATACCTATATTTCTCCATTGAAAATGTTTAGAACTTAGTTTCTAATAACACTAGAAAATTTCTGTATGAGATATGGTGCCACAACACCCGAAAAAATGAAAACTCAACCTATTTTGGATTGACAGCCTCCAAATGGATATTATAACCAACAAAAGATTGCATAGTAAAATATGTTTGTGAAACTAATAAAGAGAACAGAGACATAAAGTCACATAAGACACCAAAACCAAGTAACCATACTTTTCACATTACAAAATATGGTGAGAGCACAATTGTCATATGATGACACCAAAACTGAGTATAAGGATCTCTAGGACATCAAGATCCTTGATCTAGTTGTTAATCAAAGTTACCACATACAAAAGCATCATTGTTGTATCACTCCTAAGTGAGAATATAAAAACTTCAGCTTGTTGGATGAATTCCAACAAAAACTATTACTCAATAAACCCCCCAAAACAACCCCAATACTGGCCTTGCAAATTATACAAAATTAACCTCTCAACATTAGAGAGAGAGAGGTGTGTAGAAATAAAAGAAAACTTATCCATTCAGCCTTTGGTTCTCATGATTGTAATGCTCCCTTTGCCTCCTTCAGTGCGAATTTTTGTTTTAACAACTACAGGCTTCCCAGAAAAAGCTGAAGTGGGGTAAGAAGCAGAAGAGTCATCATCATTGTTGTGCTTTGATTTCAGTAGTGGTGTTCTGATCCTCTGGTTTATGTCCTTCAGGGTTAAATCTCCATGGATCCCACAGGGTTTGATTAGAGCAAATGGATATGCAACAGAAGAAGCAAGCTTTGTGGGAGTCCTCATGTAAAGTTTCCTACCTAATTATGTCAAAGAGAAATAAAATCAGTTCATTTGAAGTGCAATCAGAACAAGATGCAAATCATATGTTGCAAATAGAGTAATACCTTTAAAAGCATTTTGTGGAGTTGGGGTTATGCATTCTTGCACCACGTTAGCTTCTACCACTGGAGGTGTGTTGCAAAACTCTAGGGAAGAAAAAAATATATTCTAATGTCAAAGATTTTTAGTCATATCATGATATGAACTAAAAAGAAGGAAATGCTGTACAGGATTAAACGGAAAAGCAAATATGTAAAAATAAAAAGATTTTGACAAATTCATTGAATATATATATATATATATATATATCATATACCTGAAATATATACTTGATCATCAAACACCCTAGAGACATCACTGTGGTCCATGCATCAAAAAATCAATCAAGTGGAGGTGGAAGGTGACTGCATAAAAATCTAAAGAAGAAAGAAGCATACATATCATAAGAGTTAACATGCATTTCCGCATCATTAAAGCAATTGGCGAGCCACCCCTCAGATGATTGATCCAGGCCCTCACTACCGGAGATAAACCTATCTCCTAATATTGATAAAATAATCAGAATAGCCATTGATTGAGCTCAATAATATTCATATGTGAACCCACGACATACCTGTAAATTCTGAAACCCAATCTGAAGTCTGAGGTAAAGATTCTTCAATTGAATTCTCCCTATCCTGCATAGAAAAATGCAGAATGTAAATGCATACCTTGGAAAAATAACACAGATAAAAGTTTCACAACCTCTAACACTAAAATCATGTCTTATAGGTTTCAGTGCATATGTGGAAAATCACAATTTATTCAGGTTTTTCATTGAATAATTAAAGAATGATAATCCTATAATATACATATAAATGAAACTTAAAATATTTACACCATGGCTATGGCATATCTATTATACTGTAGCTGTGTTTTTAACTTAAATTAGAGCAATAAGTATGAGATCTATGTTTTACCCATATCAGTCAAAATAATATAAAATATGCAACATCTAGGTAATGCATGACCAAACAATATGATCAGTATAGGGTTAAAGCCTGAAGACCTTTGATTTTACAAAAGCAGATGGTAAATCTTCATTACAAAGGCAAGGATCTATAACTTGAGTGTTGAATTGTAGCATTCTCCGCCTCTTTGTTTGCAAAGGCTCTATGCATCCCTCTGTTTCCTTGCTCATATTTTCTGAAATCCACTCTTTCAGATTAGGAAGTAGATATGCAATGAAATTACAATTCCAAGTATAAATGCCACAAGTGTTCCAAGAAAGAGGGAAAAAAATGCATTACCACTTTCAGTAGCAAGGTAAGAAAAATCCCCACAAGCCTTGATTGGAGTTGCTTCATCAAACATGTAGGACAAATCTTCTTCATTCTGGTTTATTTCATCCCATAGATAATCCGAGGCATCTGTTTGAAACAAATTCACCACCTCCGCATGAGATATCTTCTTCAAAATGTCTTACCACTAATAAGAGAAGCACAACAAGTACTTACCAAGATTGGAATCCTTTTGGAGAAAATCTTCATCGCATTGCCATTCCCATGGCTCACTAATGATGATTTCACAGAAGAAAAACAGAAACACATTATCAAATTATAGTAGAGCCCAGAATTTATGAGGATGACAAAGAAGAAAACCAAATAGATAAATGGGAAATTAGTAGATGAAACCAGATCTACTGTGCAAGAAAATTACAAAAAAAAAAAGATAAGATAATTTCAACCTTAAATTGCATTCCAAGGTAAAGTGAAGCAGCACTTATTAACAAAAAACAGTGTTAACTAACTGAAAAAAAAAAACTAAGAAATTTAAGATGGATTATGATTCTTTCTTTTTTTTTTTTTTTTGAAGCCGATTATGATTCCAATTGAGCTCTTAAAATTTTGAACAAAAAGTTAGACAACAAAACAAGCTACCGAAAATAGGGGGAAAAAGAAAATTCTGAATAATCTGGGTTCAACTCATTAGTTACCACAACATCCATAAACACAAACAAAATACACAACTAAACACCCAAAATATGTAACGAAAAATGGAAAGAGCAATAGAAATCTCGATTTGCGTCCCCATTTATTAATATTATCTTCATAAACATCAAGAAAATGCAGGATTAACCCACCAAAGTACGTAAAAAAAACTAAAAATGCACATGGAAGTCAGGGATTATGTTCTAAGGTAGAAGTAGATTTTCAGAGATTTAACCAAATACAAGGAAAATTCCAAAAAAAAAAAAGAAAAGAAAACGAGAAGATCAAGAGTTTACAACTTACCCCATTTTGGATGAAACCAACAAGATCAGTTTTGAAGCATTAAAAACGCCTATTCGATTCAGAGGTTGAATCTCCGGTTGAAAATTGATCTCTGCTGCAGTGCTCCTTCCCAAAGGCTAAAGCAAGCAGCGTGCCGGTTCTTCACTGGCTCAAGCAACTATGATGAAAAGGGACCCCATGCGCAGCGCATCTCCGAACGGGGTTGGGGTGTATGAAGAAACCCGGAAACCCGAATCATTTCACGTAACACGTGCCTTGTTTCCCGGCCTGAATCTAGGACTGGTTCGGATTGGTGGGGATTTTTAACCCGACAGGAGACTTGTGTTTTTTATAAGACCCGACAGGAGACTTGTGTTTTTTATGAGACCCGACATGGGAGAGATCTTTTGGACCATTGACCACCTAAGTAGAACGTCGCAACGGTGGTCCCCTGTGTGACCGATCACGTAAAGAAGCACGCATCTGAAAACGAGGGCAGTGCATGTTGCTCAGCTCAACTTCTAAAATAACTGTTGATATCCGGTATAATTACATAGATGCCCTTATTTTTGGGAAAACGTGCCCTTCCTTTTTGTAAATTAATCGAATGGATCTTGAGTCTTGACTTCAAGGCAAGAGCAAGAATGAGTTTTACTGGGTTCGGTCTGGTTCGGGTCCGAGATGATTTTTTCAACTTTTTTTTCAAAATTTCATTGTTATATATATTTTTATATCTAGAGTGTTCATCATGCGGTTCAAACTGCAAAACCGAGTTCGATTTATATCTATAAACAGTTTGATTCGATTGGAGAATTTTCTAAATTGTGGTTTAACCAAAATTTTGTATGCAATATATATATATATATATATATATATATATATATATATATATATATATATATATATATATATATATATATATATATAATATGAATATATGATATGTAAACATTATATATAATATATCTAAATGGAATGTGTAAAATTATAAATATATAATGAACTCTTTATTTTATAATAAAATAATAAATCAAAGTTTTAAGTTTTAATTTTTAGGGGAACTATTTGGGCTTTCTAATTGGGCTAAGCCCAAAAGAACCATGGAATGGTCCAAAGTCCCTAAGCCGTATTAGAAACTGCACAAAAATGGTTTGGTTTGGTTTCCATACCAAAACGGTTTGGTTCGGTGTAGAAATTTCTCAAACCATAATTTACTGGTTTGGTCTGAGATCTTCTCCAAACTGCACCGAACGGGACCATGAACACCCCTATCTAAAACAAAAGGGTTCATCAAAACACCTTGTATCAAAGCCCTTCAGATATGATAAGATAGGACTTTGTGCAAAACAAATACTTGTAGGGCTGATTTACCAAAAAAAAAAACAAATACTAGTAGGGCTTTGTGCAAGAAAAACCGCTATCCAATACCGATGATGGAAGGGATTAAATTGAAGCAAAAGAACAATCTTAAGTATTTGTTTTTGTTAGGAGAAATTGAAGCAAAAGGAACCTTTTGACATTTCCAAGTATTATTTTTTGGTCAAATGAGCTTTGTTAATTGTTATTAATTATAATAATGTTTAAAATTTTATTAATATTTTAAAACTTATTAAAATTTAATATTTGAATTTATATTTATTAATTAATTAAGTTTATATTTATTAATGCAATTATTTTTAATCAAATTTATTTGAAATAATTAAAAGTAATTTAAATTTACCCAAATTATAATTAATTAGAGTTGTTATAATATTATTAAATGAATTTTGTTAATGTAATATGTGATAAAGTTTTGTTACTTAATTTTGAATTTTTATTAATGAATTTGTAAATTACTAATTATAATAAAATTATTTGGCACCTGGAGCCTCATGAAGCTAAAAAAAGGAAAAAAGAAAGAAACTCACACCCATATACCATATGGATAACTGAGTATTGTATAATAAATTAAGTTATTACATTTACTTAATTAATTAAATTATTAAGTAATTTTTCTTTGCTTAACCAAAAATTAATCTTCAAAGTTTTATTCGCATGTTTAGTATTATTGAAGAAAATACCAACCTAAACAAAATTGGCTATTTAGTTCAATACTTTTAGTATAATTACAACAAACAAAAAGAAGATTTTGCTTGACAAAGACCTCATATCTTCCCAACACTATTACCATGCTTTGGAATTTTGGATCTTGGCCATCAATTTAGCCTTTCTCTCATTCTTAATTTGTCTTTTTCACATGGTGCAAACAAATAAAAACAGTAATATATATTTGGCATTCATAATCAATAAAGATAAACATTATATGAAACAAAAAGAAAATTTACCATCAAAGAATTTTATAACATTGAATTCAAATAAAAACATATGTTGCATGATAAAAGATGTACAATTTCAAGAAAATAAAAGTTTCAAAGCTTAAGTTAGACAAAAAAACTGTATGGAAAAAAAAACTTAAATAGTATATTTAATAGTCATTAATGTAGAAATGCATGTTATGCATATTTGTTGACAATTTTGTGTTTATCGTATATTTTATTGCAAGTATATGCATTTCTTCAAAATATCTATGATATTTAGGAAATTTTACATTTTATTGGAAATTTATGCATTTTTCAACAAATTATATCCACATGTTTATGATAACCATTTATCTTAAGTAAATATCAGTAATTTACATTAATTATTAACTCTAAAGTATTTCTATAAGCATTGACTAATAATTATTTCTGTAACTATCATTAATGATAAATAAATAATTAATTAATGATAATTATTTGAGTAGCAATTTCAGTAATAATATCAATAAATAAATAAATTATTCTGAATAAAATAATTTTCAAATATACACATATTTATAAATAATTAATTACTAAAAATCTCAAAATAAATTGATGTTTTAATTATTCTAATTATCCTACACATTTAATGTTTGGGAAGTTTCTACCTGTTATAACGCGATGAAATGAGAGACAGGGTGATGTGGCTAAAGGCTAAGAGACCGATGATGTGGCAAAACAAAGGCCTGCGTAGGGTGAAGGCAAACCTGCACCGGATTTCTTGTGTTTATTTATCATTAATTATTTTAAAATTAAATTTATATATAGTTTAAATTAACAGTTTTTACTTTTATTAAATTTTAATTTCTAATAAATTGTTATTGATGCATAATTTAAGTTATGATATTATGCTAAGTTTATTATTGTTTAAAATTTTTAATATTTTAGAATTTTTATTATAAATTAAGTATAATGTTATTGCTAAAATTAAAAAATATATATTTTGAAATTTCTATTATGTTAATCATTTTTAAATTGAAACTAAATTTTATTACTTTATAATTAGAAAATTATTATAATTAATTATTAAATTTTATAATGACAAACATGAAAATATTATTTATAATTATAATATTATTTTTAACTAATTATTAAATTTTATTACTTTAGTTGTATTATTTTTTTTCTCTTATTAGTATTTTAGATATTTCTTACTCATTGTTTTCAATGTTTAAGTTTTATCTTAAACTATTTAAAAAAAATGTTTTGACTTAAATATTAATATTTTCATACATTGATGAAAATTTAAATGCATGCATTTAAATTAATATAGCCCTCCCAAACGGGCTATATACTTTTAGGGTCCGTTTAGTTTGCAATTGAAATCGGAATTGGAATGGGAATTAGAATAAGCTAGAATTGGTCATTCCCTCGAGGGAATGTCATCCCGCCAAAATTGGGAATGGCATTTCCTCCCTTAATCTGTAATTCAACAATCAATAAGCTAATTTGTTACAAGTATATCATGAGAAAGGCATTACTAAACTATGTAAAGTAGTTGGCTCAGGTCTTAGTTCGTTGAAAGTAGAGGACTAATTGGTTGGGTTTGGGTCAAATCTGGCCATATCCAAATATGTTCCAATTATTAGTGGGGATAGAAATCTTCCCCATCCACGCCGGGTACCTGACCTCCCCAACCTAATGGGGTCGAGGATGGGAACTTTTTGGTAGGACGAGGATGGGGATGGGGATTAATAGGGATCCCCAACCGAGGTCTGGGTTGAGAATGGGGATTAATTGTTTCGACGAGGCAAGGACAATGATAGGGATTAATAAGGATCTCCAATCGGGGTCGGGGTTAGGGGTGGGGAATGGAGTTTCTACCCCACCCCAACCCCAATTATATATATATTAAATAATATTTATATTAAATATATATTATTATATATATGATATTATTTATATTGTATATGTTAAAATATATTTATAATACCATTTATATTTTAAAATTTTTCTTTATTTTATTTTTTTTTCCAAAAAATACTGTTAACTTTTTTCCCTAGTGAGGATTGGGGTCAAGGACAGGGATTCATTTCAAAATTGGGATTGGAGATGGGGATATGATCCCCGCCCCGAACCCGCCCTATTGTCATTCTTAATTATTAAAAAGTTGAATCTGAATCAAAACCAAGTGCAAGTTTCAATCAGATATGCAAATCTGCATGTGATGGCAATCGATGCTCCTTTTATACTTAAAATTAGTATTTGTACTCGAAACCTTAGATCTCGGAGCCATGCAACACTTGGAAATTTGATGGCAAAAATGAAGGAGATAGAAGAGACATTATCAATCATTTAATCGTTGTCCCCTTGAGAGCTCAATATTAGTGAAGAATTAGTGGTGAGTGTTCCAACAAGTTTCCATTTCCTATATGTTTAATGTTTGGGTAGTTTTTGCCTTTGTTATGGTGGTAAAATGGGAGACAAGGTGATGTGGAAAAATGAGGGCTTGGGTAGGGTGAAGGAAAACTTGTACTAAATCCAGCTTGTTGTCTTAATTATTTATTATTTTAAAATTGATTTTAAATTAATAATTTTTTACTTTTATTCAATTTTAATTTATTTAGTAAATTGTTATTGACAAAGTTTATTACTATTTAAATTTTTACTAATATTAGAAATTGTTAATGCAAATTAAGTATAACATTATTGTAGTTAATTTTAATAATTATGGTTGTTAAAATTAAAAATAGTAATTTATTTTCAATTTTCTATTATATTAATCATTTTTGAATGGAAAATAAATTTTATTACTTTATTATTTGTCTTACTGTATTATTTCTCTTATTAGTATTTTATATATTTTACTCATCTTATTTCAATATTTAAGTTTTAACTTACTTTAAAACATTAATATTTTAATGCATTGGTGAAAAATTAAATACATGTATTTAGAAGGTGAGAAATAGAGATAAAAAATAGATGGAGAGAGATAGTGGAAGGGAAAAAGACATTAGAATTAAATGGTTTATTGGAAATGTTAGATAGATTAGGAGATGCTTAGGAGGAAGTTTTAGGTGGGGGAGATGGTTTAGGAGAAATTTTAGGAGAGGTGATGATTGATGATTTAGGTGATTAGGAATGTAGGGAGAGAGAGAGAGAGAGAGAGAGAGAGAGAGAGAGAGAGAGAGATTTTAAGAAGATAATTAATATTTAGATTCTTTAGACTTGAAATGTTGAGAGGAAGGATGATGGTGACCTACTAAGATTGACTAAAGCCCTAGTAAATTAGATGAAATGTTTTGAGCTCAACGTGCTCATGTAAATTAGTTGAAACATGGTGATTGTAATTTGCACTACTATGCTTGAAGCTATGTTACTAGATTATTTTAAATCCCTATTCACTGCAATAAGGAGTTTACAAATACAAGTCTTTTTAAGGTCATTTACTAGAACACCCCTATAGTTTCATGGATTTACTTAAACCTATCATATAGTTTTCATTTTACTAAACAGCCCTATAGTTGCAACCCAATTACTTAATTGACCTTTTACTAAAAAGTGTTTGTTTTGCCATATGAAAATAATAACATGATTACCTAAGTTGAGTGGAAAATGTTCAAGAGCTTGGGCCCATTGTTTAGTCCAAAAGTAGCCATAGCACTTCTTCATATAGAAAACAAAATTGACCAAATAGAGCTAAATAGTGTGGTTGCTAGCATCCTACTAGGAGCAAAATTGGTATTTTCATTTTATTTTCTTTTGATTAAATTTATTCAAATGGACTTTAGAATTAAACTATCATCTTCCATTGTCATCTAATGGAAGGTCAGTTATGTAAATCAATTGCCAACTACAGTGGTGTTTAAGTAAAACGCAAACTATATGATAGGTTTTAGTAAATCCATGAAACAATAAGGGATGTTTTAGTAAATAACTCATCTTTTTACTACAATTTATAAGCGAGGTAGGCTCCATAGGCATGGTCATCAAGATTTGAAGGTCCGGGAATGGTGGTGGAGGTCTTGGTTAAGAGAATGAGAGAGAGAGAGAGAGAGAATATGGGTCTCCTCTCCATAAATGGGTCTTGGGCCCCCATTGGGACATGAGGCCCTTATTTATATTATTTCTTTTAGTTATTTTATTCACCAATATTCTAGAATATTCTTTAGAAGTAGTATCAACACAAATGACCAATTATCAGCCATGTAATCAAATGATTTAATTTCTATATTGAGTTGGACCAATCTATTTGACAATAGGTTCATGTTAGGCTAACCGGGTCTATTGCCATTTATGAATCCATGTCTTACTTTAGCGACCTACTCAACTTTGGGCACTTGTGATCAAAGTTGGGCATTAATCCTGATTCTAACAACATTTTATTTTGATCATGTTTAAAATAAGTAATATAACTATATTTCATACAAATAAAATTAAACTAATCTTTATTTCCAATAATACATTTTATTCCAATCAATAAAAAGAACATTCTATTGACTCTATGTGTTTTGAAACTCATTGAGAGTACTAACGGTGTGCTAAGTATTTAGCTAATCAAATGAGCTTATTCGAACTATATTTGTTACAAGCATCTTGCTAAAAAAGAAAAAGTGGAAGCATTACTTAATTCAGCTGAATGAGCTAAACAACATCAACCCCATCACCACTTTCTCTAAAGTTGAGAGAAATGCTCCAAGGATTTCAAAGAATGAAAAAACTAGTAGCTTAAAAAGATTCTACTACAATTCAACAAAGAAGAAAGAAACATCAAGTTCATGATCTAAGTGTTTTATCTTTTAGGTTATTGGTGTAATTGGTTGCTTGAGATATATAACATATAATGCTTAACAAGTGGTGAAATCAACCTTAGAAACCAATGGCTAAAATAGGTTTGATTCTTGGGCTTCCTTAGACTTAAAACAAGTTTTAGAATCTTAAAAATCATTTTTGAAAGCCAAGGATCCTAAACTTCTAGATTAACCTTTTCAAGGTTTCTAAGTGCTAGGATATAAGCAATCAACTACTTAAAATCATATAGTTGACTATACTTGACAGCCATGGCATAAAATGCCCTAGCACTATATTGTCAACTGCCTAGAAATGTATAGTTGACTACCTTTGCCAGTTGAGGAACTATGCTATAGTCACTTACCTAAAATGCATAATTGACAACCTCTAACAGGCCATATTTGAAATCTCATTGATTGGAGGAACCAATCGACCAAAGGAGAAAAAAGATCTGTCCCTTCGTCTAATAGGTGACTGCTAACTTATTATATAGTCGACTACTATGATAGATTTTTTAACCATTTAAATGCATAAAACAACTATTTCTGTTTTTAAGCTGCCTTATTCTACCTCATTGAGAACATTCTGAATCATTTCCATGAATGGTAAAAGTCCTCGAATGGCTAATAAATGGTCACTTTCTCTTTATCCTCTATAATTAAGAAGTTTTGGCTTTAAACAAACAAACAAGAAAATAGCCTATGCATGCATTGTATATAGTATATAGTTACTTATGAATGCAAGTTTGTAAGAGCCTTTTTTTCTTTTTAAGACATTCCTAATTAAGCTTTAATAGTTTTAAAAGTGAGAAAAAATGAGAAGCCTTTGTACTTATATAGTCACATTAAGCTATTATGAATCTCTTCACTAAGTTGAGCATTTGAGTTTTGCTTAATCTTTTGCAACTAAAGAGTTTGTGCTGTATTTTGTTTTATTTGCCTACTAAGAGGCTTTGTCCTATTATATTTGAGATTTACTGTAATATCATTTGAGTGCAGGAGTGTTCTAGGGTTGGTTGAGACCTACAAGGCCAATTGGGGTTTGGTAAAGCCTTGAAGATCTACCGCATTATGTTTGGCATGAACCCATAAAGTTCTATTGAGTGAGGTAGCACTAATAAGTCTATACAAGGTTGTAGGAGCCTTAAAAATCCCATGGTTGCAAAGGCTTTACTAGCACCTAGAAAGTTTAATTGCTTGAGTTAATGGAAATCGTTAGAAGGGTGCCTGAGGTAGAGGGTGTAGGCAAGTTTACCAAACCTCTATAAAAATCATGTGTTCACTTTCTATTTGCTTTTCTTTTTTTTTTTTTTGCTTTATTTATTTCATTTCAAGTTTCTACAATTTTTTGCTACTAATTGTTCACTAACATCTTGCTAACTGCTTAAACTTGAATATTTGGATATCTTTTGATTCTTATTTCTTTACTTTTATTTATTTTATTTCTAATTAGATGATAAAAATATCTTGGTGCAGTACTTATTGATCTAATAACTTGACTAACATTCTAATAGTTGTGCTGACATTTACTTTTAGCAATTATTAAGTTTTACTGATCACTAACATTTGCTAATTGCAATTGCTATACATTTACATTTCTGCACTTTATTGTTTCCATTATTTATGTTTATTGTTAATCTACAATCTTTCCTTATAAGTAGTTTTTTTTTATTATTGAGTTTCATCTCTATAGTCCTTTACTTTGCTTGTTACTTGACTACTTAAATCTCAAGTTTGCACTTACTCTTGTAGCTATTATTTACATTTAGTGTTTATTTACTTTCTAGTTGCAAAATTTGCACACACACACACACACACACACACACACACAAATTACAATTGCTATGCTTATTTACTATTTATTTACTTTCAATTGTCATTTACACTCAATAGTTATTTAAGTTTATTGTTCATTATTTGTTTAACTACTAACACTTTATTATTCATTGGTTTATTTAACTGCTATCATACACTCAACCTTGCACTTCGTTGCGGTTTGATTCATTTATCTAAGAAGGAATAGATTTAATTTTTGGGGGAGGTTTTTAAGCTTTCCCAAATTCAACTCCTCTTGAATAAGGCCATATATTCCAATAAGTGGTATCAAAGTAGGTTCACTGGTTCAAAAGCTTAGTAGCTTGGTGAATAATGACCTTCCAATCTATTGCCTCTTACATACAAGGGTAGTCCATTTCTAGACCTCCATTCTTTAATGGATATAATTACAACTATTGAAAAGCTAGGATGAAAGTTTGTCTCATCACTCTAGAATATGATTTCTACAAGATTGTTGAGATTGGATTCTACAAACCTACTAAAAGAGTACAAGAGACAATAGGAGAAAGACTCTTCAAAAAGGACTAAGGATGAAAAGAAGAAGACTTCTCCAAATGCTAGGACTATGAATTGTCTATATTGTTTCATGTTCCTTAGGCAAGAATAAGATCAATAGAATCTTAGCTTGTGAAACGGCCCAAGAAATTTGGAAAACCTTAGAAGTAACCTATGAGAGGACCAATTTGGTCAAGGAGTCTAAAATCAACATGTTTGTGCATGCCTATGAGTTGTTCAAATGAACCCTCGTGAATCTATCACCAACATGTTTGTTGGATTCACAAACATTGAAAATGGATTTAAATCCCTTGAGAAAACCTATTATAAGAAAAAGAAAAGGAAAAATATTTTAATATCTCTTCTAGAGGAATGATAAATCCAAGTTGTAGTCATCCAAAAATCATGAAGCTTAAGCTCTGTACAAATGGATGAGCTGATTGGCTCTCTTTTCACCTACGGTGAAATTAAGAGAAAAATAAGAAGAGGTCTACAACAAGAACATTGCCATCAAGAGTTCTACTAAGGAAAAATAAAGTGAAGATTGTGGTGACAATGATGAAGAAATGGCTTTACTTTCAAGAAGATTCCTAATTAAACTTTTTTCAAAAATAAAGCCAAAAAGGGCATTGTAAAGAAGCTAGCAAAATAACCTACTTACTTTGAATGCAAGGGAGAATGACGCTTCAAAAACGGTTGCCCTAAATTCAAGAAAAAAAGTTATTGGAAAGAAAAAGAAGACACTAAAGGCCACTTGGAATGATTCTAGCTCAAGTGAAGGTGAATAAAACAAGCCAACATGTGCCTAATTGTAGAAGATGATGAGGTGAGTCCTAGCTCCCTATCTCTTTGTTTTGATTTGACTAAAGAAGATCCTATTGATGCTATAGAGGAAATGTTAGAGATAAATAAATGAATAGTTATGAAAAATAAGGAGCTTCGAAAAAACAAAACAGAACTAGAAATCCAAATTAGTGAGTTGGAGGGTGAAAACAATTCCTCAATCTCAACTGTGATAATAGTTGATTTTGATGAATTAAGAAAAGAGAATGAAAAGATAAATGTCTCCCTTCAAGAAGTCACTAAATTCTAAAAATAATAAAAAATGACCTCCTTAGAAAAGTTGAAATGCCTTCTAATAATCATATAAATTAATCAAATCTCTAGGAAGATAGAATGAGAAAAACAATGAGAAAAGTCTAGGACTTTCCCCTAGCCTCAAGAATAGAATTCAAAAAATTAAGAAATATATAACTCCAAGAGTAAAACATAGGGATCCTCTTATAAGCCTAAAAAGGTCTTCCAATGTTCCTAAAAGGTTAAATCAATTCTCAAGAAAGGCTAAAACAAGATAGAAAAGGCATAGGCTATTCCTATCATCAAAATAATAAGACCCATGAGACAATTTTTAAAAGCCTCAACTACAAGACAAACAAAGCCTACTTGTACTCATTATTGTAGAATGGATCATACTACATACAATTGTTATTTTAGAAGAAATCCTAAAGACCCAAATATTAAATGGGTTCCAAAGGATATGACTAATAGGCAATGACCCTAACTAAATGGATATCAGGCTTTGATCAAGGTACACAACACATTACCCTCAAGTAATTATTCCAACTTGTTGTAATGATGAGTGATTTAATCAATGGTTTATCACAAATTGAAGATTTAAAATAACTTGAGGTCCAAAGTAGTCTCAAATAGTCGACTATCAAGGTTCTAGTAAACTAACAGACAAAGAATTTAACTGCTAAAGATCAAAGTAGTTGATTACTTAAACAAAGAACTTAAAGAGGCTTAAGATCTACTAAAATCCACTACCTAGAGAAAAGCCTTTGCTTAAAAGAAGTCAGCCAAACTTGAAGCCAATATGATAAATCTATGAAAAATAGAACTAGTATGTCTTTGTAGGGGTTGTCTTTGTTTCAATGGTGAAAATTATGAGGGAAGGAAGTTTATTTCTTGTCCCTCTAGGCATGAGAGGAGGAAAAGATGTAAATCCTTCCAATGGATTAAATGCCTCAAAATGTGTCCATATGATCAAAGTCCTTATAGAGTAAAAGTATCAAAGAAAACACGACATAAACAGAAAGAAACTTTAGATATGTGCAACCCAAAATGAGATGGGGCTCTCCGTATTACAAATGGATGCCTGAAGCTCTAAAATTTCATCACCTCCCACAAAATCTTCATCTCATAAGAGAGCATTCATTAAATGAATCTAGTACTACTAAAGAAATGAGTCTCACCACATGAAAGTGGCTAGAATTATAATGATGAAGTTGATCTACCTAACAATGAGGATATTTATCCCTCATGGAGCGACTATGGTGAACAAGTAGATAGTCAAATTTTGTGAAGATGCATTTCTGGATTGCACAAAAGCATGTAGTAGCCTCTTCAAAATTAATCAATAGTTGATCCTTTTGTATAAGCACCATAATATATATATTTGGTGACACTCTCCAAACTACCCAAAACTTTAAGTGCTTATACTAATTAAAACGGTAAAGAATATTAGTCATTGAATATGTGGTCTTTTTACACGTAATCTCATCTATAAAATATGTTCATAAATGCAACATTGCTATTAGTGCCTTGGTAACGGATTTGGTATACAATAGGATGCATATGATTTTCTACTTGGCTATATGTTCTGATTAAGTTATAAGTGTTCTTCTATTGTATGAGATTCTATTAGAAGATGGGTAACCTAAGGCTCCTTTCATGATTTAAGGGTTAACATATCTATAGTTTTAATAAATGGCAAAAAGGGAAAATGACAAAAAAAAACCTTATTCAGTAGAAAGCATTGATAAGGGATTAAATATGTTATTACTCTCTCAAAAGGCATTTTTAGCCAAGAAATAATCTTTTGTCAATTTTTAGTTGAAGGTAACCAAAAGAACATATCCTTCTTAACTGATCTTGATATTGTATATATTACTCTCTCATCACTTGCTCATACATTTTCTTGTCTTTATTTATGATGAGCTTATGGTTTATTATCCCTCTGCTCCCTTTATTCTAGTTGGTTCCAAAAGGGGGATAAATTTTATATTGATTGGAAAATGTTATCATGAATTATTCCAAGGAAAACAAGGGAAGGCATGCTAATGGAAGAAAAAATCTTCCCAAGAAGAAATGGAAGGTTCTTCCTACATGAAATATACAACAATTCTATATGTTTATGGAAGAGATTAATTTGTTCTCCACATATACATCAAGGGGAGATTTAAACTTTTTCCCCATATGTACTTCAAAAGGAGCTTGATGGAGTATTCCCCCAAATAAGAATGATTCAGGGGGAGAATAGTCAAATGGATCCCTCATATGATTCAAGGAATGTTAAATGATTGCATTATATTTGAATGTGATATCTTTTTTGGTCAACCATTTAGTTATATGTGCTTAATGTTTAATCCATTTATGATTTAAACTAAGCAGCAAGTGCTCATCTTATATGTAATGGCTGATCTAGGACCTTTGACCAATGGAAGTAAGCATTATCATAACAAAAACTTATTCATGATGTTTGAATAATTAAAACAAAAAATGAGATTAAAATATTTTTACTCTTAAGAGAAACTAAGGGTTATAAAACATCAAGTGAAAGATCTCACCCCGAAGGAGAAAATACATCAACAAACTCAAGTGTATTTCATCCTTCAAGAATGAATAAAGATAGAATGAAGGACTTGACTTGGTTTGTCTCTTTGATTTCCTCCTCTACAGTCCATCAACCTGTACTTCAATCCTAAACTTGAAAAGAGAACAAATGGTTCTAATAATCCCTATAATTTTCAAGTTTAATGATTGTCTTATTGGAAAAAATAAGAGGGTAAAAATCATGTAACTTCTCATTACTTCATTTCAATTTTAGATTTTAAGTGGGTCCTAGGATGTGGGTGCGCTACAAGTCATTCTTGTATATTTGAATGGGGGCAATTGTAAAAAATTCAAATTTCTTTTTTAACTACATAAAACTTTTTCAAATGTTAGTGGGGGCATTTGCCCACATTGACATCTACATAGATCTGCCCCTGTTCATATGACTATTCCTATGCTTATGATCAACACTATTCATTTCTAGAATGCTATATCTACAATATATTGTTGAATGAATTAACTTATTTATGTACAATGAGATAAAATATTTATGTAGCATATTATTCAAGAGAGTTACCTTGGTACTATCTGTTTGTACTTAAATGTTTGTTATCATTTCTTTATCAATGGTTTTCTATCATCAAAAAGGGGGAGAATGTTACTCCTATGTGTTTTGATGATAACAAAGCTCATTGAGCATACTAATGGTGTGGTAAATATGCAATTAATCCAAATAAGCTTGTATATGCTACATTTGTTACAAACATCTTTCTAAAGAAGAAGTGAAAGCATTGTTTGATTCAATTGAATGAGCTAAACATCATCAATACTACCACCACACTCTCCAAAGTTAAGAAATGCTCCAAGCTCAAAGAATGAAAGACCCACAATGGACCACAAAGGATAAGAAGGTTTTAGAATAGCTTAAAAAGATGTTTTTTTACAACATCTAAACAAGAAGGAAAGAAGCATTAAGTCTATGGTCTAAGTGTCATATCTTTTAAGTTCTATTGGTAAAATCAATCTTAGAGATCAATGGCTATAATAGATTTGGTTCCAGCCTTTTTGGAATTAAAATAAGTGTTAGAATCTTAAAAATCATTCTTAAAATTCAAGAGAAGGATTCCTAAACCATTGGATTAATTTTCCAAGATTTTCTAAGTATTGGCACTATGCTGTAGTCGACTACCTTTGACAATCGAGACATGAAATGCCCTGGCATTATGTTGTAGTCAACTATCCAAAAATGTATAGTCAACTTCCTTTGATAGGATGAGTTTGAAATATCATATCAGTTGACTGATTGAAGGAACTAGTTGACCACAAGAAAAAAACAAGATTCCTTCCTTCATCTACTAAACGACTACTAAGTTATTGTAATCAACTACTTTGACATTTTTTTTTGACCATTTGAAGGCATAAATGGCTACTTATATTTTTAGAATGTGTTTTATCTTGCTGAAGACATTTTGAATCATTTTCATGAATAGTAAAAATCTTCCAACAGCTAAAAAATGGTCACTTTCTCTCCATCCTCTATAAATAAGAGATTTTGGCTTTAAACAAATAATAAGCAAGTGAACAACCTATGAATACATTGTATGTAATGTATAGTTGTTTGTGAGAGCAAGTTTACAAGAGCACTTTTTCTTTAAAGAAAACTCTAAGCTTTAATAGTTCTAAGAGTGAGAAAGGTTGATAAGACTTTGTGCTTGTATAGTTTCACCAAGATATTGTGAATCTCTTCACTAAGTTGAGCATATGAGTTTGCTTAATCTCTTGCAACAGAATAATTGTGTTATGTTTTATTTTATCTACCTATAGAGAGGTTTTGTCGTGCTGTATTTGAACTATACTTTAATATCATTTAATTACAAGAGGTGTTTTAAGGTTAAAAACCATTAGAGGTTTGATTAGGACTTGCAAGGCCAATTAGGGTTTGGTAGAGACTTTGAAGATCTACCACCTTGGGTTAGGTAGGTTTTTTTTAACCTCTATAAAAATCATGTGTGAACTCTCTATTTTCTATTTTTTATTTTCTTTTGTGCTTTGTTTGTTTCTATTAGCAATATTGTTATAACTAGCATCAGATCAACACTTCATGGCACTGAAAGATAAGGATCAACCTCACTCTAGAGATATAAGAATCACACCACATTCTAATAACTCCAAAAGACTTCTCCTAACCATTTAACCCATCCTGTACATATACACTTGTAGAAACCACTAACACATGTACTGTAACTCAATGAAAATCTTATACTACACATATTCACTCCAACGAAAGTGTGTGGTAAAGTTTCTCTCAAGTTTGTTTTTCTAGTTTTTTAGTTCTATCATGGTATCAAAGCCCATGGCTTCCACTTTTTCTTCATGTCGAGTCATGCCACTTAATGTTAATCAGATGACTCCAGTAAAGTTGGATCACCACAATTATCTATTATGGTAATCCTAGGTTATTCCATTTTTACATGGAGCAAAGTTATATGGTTACATTACATGTTCGTTTTCCTATCCACCAAAGTATTTGTCAGGTACAAATCGAGTGAAAGAAGTAGTTAATCGTGTGTTCACTACTTGGGAGCAACAAGATCAATTAATTCTTAGATGGTTTCTTAGTTCCTTATGGAAGGCATCATTGCACAAGTAGTCATTATTTCCTTCTCTAAGGAGTGTTGAGATGCTCTATCCCATTTGGTAGCTTCCAAATATAGTGCACATATAATGCAACTTCATTGTGAATTGTTCCACATGCAAAAGGGATCCATGACAATGTTAGAATACTTATTGAAACCCAAGAACATTACAAATTCCCTTATTGTAGTCGAGCAACTAGTATCAAGCATGGATCTCATCCTTTAGGTACTTAGTGATCTTGGACAAGAGTACGAGTTTTTAGTGTAATCATAAGGTTTCCAAAAGGCCTCATGCTCCTTGTAAAGCAGTTTGTTTTCTTAACCTCCCCTTCAAGAGTAGCTCATTTAACTCATAGTAACTTGGAGGTCTGTACCCATACCCAAATTGTGCAATTGATTTCACTATAATTTCAAAACTCTTCAATTTTACTGTATTGAAAGTTATCCCATTTTTGTAAAACTACCTTGCAACATATTCATTTCCCTTTTTTTTTTTCTTTAATTTTTAACCTGATTTCTATGCTTGTTTGCACTAATTATCCTTTGTGCCTTGCTTCTACCACTTGTTTTGGACTTGGACTCACAAAAGCATCCATGGGTCATCTAACATTTTCCTTCATTTTTTGTAGCAATATGGGATTTAATGTTTAGGCACTCCTGTTGAAATGGAGATACCTACGTTTCCATAGGTTGGTTTCTTTCATGATGGGATTTTATTTCAAAAACCATTTGCTCCCATGGCCCATTGTTGTCTTCCACTATGAAATCATCTAATGTTTTCTTCCTCTTATTTCTCAACATATGGTCTTGCATCTCCTTTGCAATACTTATCATAATTTTGGAGCACTTAGTAACATTCCCATATCCTCCAAATAAGTGTTGCTTTCTTAAGTCCTCTAACAGTCTTGCTACATAAGAAACATGTGAAAACATTTTTATCCTCCATATAATGCCAATATGCATACTTCCATGCTAGATCCTTTCATTGAAATTTATTCCTAAAGCTAGAAGTATTTTGATTTCTCTCTTGATCAATCACTTATTTTAAACAAATTTCAAGCTGCTTAAACTTAGCATGTGGGTCCCTATCAAGATCCCTTGATTGGTACATACTACCATGTGGCAATGCTTTTTTGAACTAAAGCATGTTGAACCCATGAAACCCCTATGTAGAGTGCTAAATGGAATAAGGTTCATATAAGATGGGCAAACATAATATCTGTTTTCATTTTCGTTTTCAAAAGGAAAGATAGATAAATTTATTTTCAAAAGTAATAATATGAGTGGTTTAAATTCTATCTTGTTCTGTTTGGTATCTAAGCAAGCATGCTCAAGCTTAACGTCAAGTAAGGTGTGGAGTGGATTGAGGGAATTGAACTACAATATTAAAATTTTGGAAGACCCATGAATATATGGGTGCCCAAAGGCTCTTAGTAATGTTGAAGTATCTTACAATGGGAAAGTGGGCTTATTGACCACTAAAAAAATGATGGAGGCATGATTTCAACAACGCCTACTTTCCTTGGGATGTAACTAACAACATTACTTTTACCTGTACCCCATTGTATCCATCCCATTGTTCTATTAAGTTCATATGGAAGACTACTTTAAGGTAGTAAGTTTATCACCTCATATTCATTCCTATGGGTCACCTACTACTTATGCTTTAAAAATTTTGACTCCTAAGGTCCAGGAATCATTTCCTTATGCTTCTAAATTTGGATTTTCCACATTTAAATTAAAGAGTGAATGCATGAAAACCTAATGAGTAGACCTACTACTAACCATTGGTCTCTTAAGTTTAGTAAACCAAGTTTAGTCTCATTTAAGCCCTTGTAGTGTATCTTGCACCTGGTTACATCAAGTCCAAAAAAGATTAAAACTAATTAAGTACTTTGGATCTTGATCTTTTATTTTTCTTCTCCTTGGTAGTAAACTTCCTTCCTAGTTTATCATTTGAATTATCATCTTCTTTAGTGAGACTTACAATGATTGGCAATTGTCCAGCATTTCATTCATGCTTTTCTTATTTTAACATTTGTTAATCATTTTTAGCTCAATCGATATAGCTGCACACTTAGCACACTCATTAGTATTCTCAATAAGTTTGTTATCATCAAAACACATAGAACCAATAGACACTTATTTGAAATTCAAAGCGTACCCAAAAAATCATAATTTTGAGTAAGGGAAAATGAGATGGTCTAGAAATTATTCATTGGTTGAACTACTAGTAGATAGTTGATGTCTAATGTGACCACCATAGGGGTAAGACTAGTGACTACTATAGTGGTGACCAAAATTCTTCAGTTAATTTTTCTCTAACACTAGCATTTTCATCATCACTAGTTATTCCTACCACCCTAACCTACTAAATTAATAGCTACTCTCCAAAAGTGTCAACCTCCCCAAATTGGTTCCAAATAGGGGCCAAATGTTCCACCCTTGCTAACATAACTAAACAAATAATGGATTTATGGTTTGTGACATATTGCACCATTGGGGAACAAAAGAGCATCTTCTATCATATGGACCTTCAGTATCTTCCACCACTAACCTTAATGAAAGTCTCATGCACTTCTTCACCAATCCAAAAGTTTTGGGACATCCCAAATATCTTTTCTCTAAATGAGTAGTTGTAGAGATTCAAGGTTGGTTCATGAGAGATTGGTTGATTTGGAAACAATAAAAATTCCCATTGCATCCCCAATTTTTTTTTAACCGAGGAGCATCAAATGAGAAAGGGATACAAGTTGTCCATTAAACCAAAACACACCGGAATGCAATACTCTATTTAAGGAGAAGATGAAGAGCCAATTGTTCCCTTTCAATTTTTTGCCTTTTGGCTTAACCAGATTTCATCAAGAGAAAGTTGCCCAATTATTAACTTCCCCAAGGTTTGGACAACAACCTAAGAAAATTGATACCAAGCCCCAATGAAGGAATTCCTCTTGCTCGGGCAGACCTTCCTCAGAGATGAAAATACTATTGTAAGACCTTAGTACTTGAATTGATGCATTTCCTACCTCAAAGATTCCAAGACAAGCCATTCTTGATATGGTTTTTATGATAGACTTTGAGATTATTTGTGATCGCCCCTTAGTCTCTTGTTCATATCCTCAATCTCATATTCATATTCTCTTCATGTCCCTATTACATATATGGAAAGCCTCCCTAGTGGGTCTTCAAGTTTATAAACATCCTTATTTGGAACTAGTAGACTAGTTCCCCTTTAGGGCCAACACTGATGATCCATTGCTTGCTCAATCTTTATCATTGCTTGGTTGGTGCATGATTATATTATGGCATATTTAGAGGGCCCACTATATGTTGGTGATAAAAGATATATCATTTTGGTTCAGCTCATGTAATTAATGAGTTCAGATCTTGTCCCAACATAGGGTCATAACAACTAGTCCCAACAACCACTGTAGTTGTACATTGGGAACATCTTGACATGAGACAAAGGAGATGTTCCCAATGCACAATTTCAATGGTTTTTGGGACCCTATGTTAGGATTATATCCAAATTCATAATTAACATCATTACAATACATCATTTTGGTTTAAATAGTGTTGTTCAATGTTTTGATGAAGTACATAGGGATGAAATTTTTCCCCATCCCTGTCGGGTACCTAACATCCTTGACCCGATGCAGTCGGGGATGGGGACATTGGCTGAAATTGAATTTTGATGGCACACTCTCTACTAAGAGGGCTAGTTCTATCATTGGTATTAGAGACCACATAGGTTCCTTGGTGGTAGCACATGTAGATTCTCTTCCCCTCAATGCCCCTTTAGAGTGCGAGCCCATGCTTTACTTGCGTCTTTGAAGCTAATATGTGTGTATCTAAAACAAGGAAGTATATACTTGTTTATCTTTTTTTTGAATTTTTGAATTTCTTTATTCCATGTCATTTTCGAAGTAGCCAATCATAAGCAAAAGTGCGAACATCCTCATACATTTCTCCAACCGTTTGTTGAACAGTTGGGTGACTACATACACAATAGACATTTTCCTCTACATCTAGGAACGTGCCACTGGCCACCCCCTTTTCTTCTTCCTCCTCCCTTTCTTCTCCCTCTTTGCAGATAAACAATGAAGAGCCACAGATCACCAACCTAGGTAACGGTAGAAATATTGAAGATAATGAGGTGAAGATGAAGATGTAGAAATTGATATGGAAGATGATGATGATGAAGATGTGGATTATGCTACTAATGATGTTGGTGGATTTAGTGAAGGGGTTGTGGAGAATTGAAGATGAATTCTATTTTTTAAGTTTTTTATTATATGTTCTTCAATTTAGGATCTTAGTGGCTCAATACTTTGATTTGATTACTAAATATATGAATTAGTATTGGCATTTTTTCATTATGGTTTTATTCATTAGTTGATTTGGTCATATGTAGTTCCTTAAATGCCTAGGCATCAAACTTTCAATCAAGGTATTGTTTGATTCCTTTAGGCTATGTTTGGTTTGAAGGAAAAGGTGGGGAAACCTATATAAGATTTGTAAAGGTTTCCCTACCTTTTCCTTCAAACCAAACATAGCCTTAGGGTTGATTGGTCAAATTTTAATAATTATTGGATAATTTGAATTTTTATTTTTTGTTCATTTGTTGTAAATTTGTAATGTTTAATTAATTATTATTATTTTGTTTTGTTAAAAGGTGAAGTTGTGAGAAAAAGGATGGCAATATAATCAAAGAGGACAATACTCAACATTCATCTTAAAGGTATGAATTTGTAAATTTAAAATACTTTTAGTATTTATTAGTTTATTTTATAGTGTAGTTTTTTACTCCTTTTATTGAAAATAATATATTTGAATGATGAACATGAAAACATGATAATGTTTTATGCTTTTATATGAAATTTATACTCTTTTGAATGATTCTAGTGTTAATAGTTAGTTTACATGCTTTCTAGTTAGAATACAAAACCAATAAAATAGTTTTAACAAGTGGAGGAAAAGTAAAAACTTAACAAAACTAATATTTTCAAATTCCATCATGTAGGTGCCTAGGTACTTAGGCGCCCTGTGGTTGCCTAGCCTTGTTTAAATGCCTTGAAAACTATGAATACATCTTCCAATCACCTTTAAGGTAAATTGTTTATTGGGTATTTAATTCTTGAAAAAGATTTATGATCTCATAAAAAGGCTTTAAAAGAATATTATTCTATTCTTTTTAATCTTAGACTATTCTTCATCTATTTGACACAAAATATAATTTTTGTTTAGACTTTGTAGATTATTACATCTTACATTATCCAAGGTGATTATGAATATTTTGTGCTCAATTACCCATGGTTTTAATAAGTCATACACTTTCATACAAAGTAAATACATTGTGTGGAGGAGGAACATGACAAAAGTTAAAAAGTTTGTTTTTCAACTTCAAATATGAACCATATAATATGCCATGAGTCAAAAGTATCTTTGAGTACAAATCCTACTGGGAACTTTATCCAAAACATGTTTAAATATTTTTTTCTCTCTCTTATAAATTTTTAAAGAATGTGGCTCAATGGTTTTCCTAGCCAATATTTTGACATCTTTATTTAGATAAAACCATACATTTTTAGTTCCTTCATGCTTAACATATGAAAGTGGATGTCTTATAATAGATAATGCTACCAACTCCTTATAAACCTATTGACCTATTTTTCTAGTCAATTTTTTCTCTTTAGATATCAATAATTGACCCACATCCTTGTGAACATGCCTATGACAACTTTCAATATGATGTTTGGAACTAAAAATGCCTTGAAATATCTACAATATACTTTAAAATAATGTTTACACTTTGCTCTTGATTTTTTTATCTTCAAACTTGTCTCATGGAATATTCTCACTCTTTTCAAGCTTCAAAAAAATTCACTATTTTTTCATGATAATTAAATAACCATCCTCCACTACATTGCAATCATCATCATTATCAACTATGGATGTGCATAGAAAACATGGTTATTTACTTTTGAGAACTAAAATACAAACAAAACAATGACAACAAGAAACACATTCAACATGTTTGATTAATAATAAGAACAAATACTATTTGATGATGGCCAATTGTTGGTAAATTGGCTATGAAAAATGAATAAGAAAATGTAGATTGGCCATTCTTGTTAGCCACTGGTGATTAGTCAAACTATCTTATCTTATCACTCATTTTCAATTACTTAACTTCACTAACATAAAATAATAAAAAGACAAACTTACATCAATGTGTAATTGCGATGACTTTAATGTCAATGATTTCTAAGCTTCAAACATATCATAAATCATTTAAACTATCAAATCAGAGCATCTGGTCCAATACAAATCTAACAATAACAATATAAATATACAACAATCCATCTAAAGTAACTTAGGGATGTTTTAGTGAAAAGAAACCTGGTTAAGCTATACAATAATGCAAATATCCTTTAAATTAATTACTAACAATGCTTCACTCTTTACTCTTTAGATATATATGCTTAATTATACATGCTACCACTAGTTGGTCAAAGTTACCCTTAATTGAGAACCACCAAGTCATATTTCTCATTTTTATAATCTTATGTATAGAGAATAAATGAAAAAAAAAAAACAAAATCATACATGCTAAAAAGATTTATGCTTGCCCAACATTTAGAACATATAAACAACTCAAATGATCGATTCTATGAAGAAACCATTAAAAATAACCAAAATATATTAGAAATATAGTGAGAGGTGAAAATAAGATTTATTAAATAGAAAAAAAATCTAGTTGAAAAACAAACAATATATGTTTGTGGTTACCCAATAGCTAGGAATCATTAGAAAAACCCTTCTTTCCTTCATAACATGAAAGAGATACAAACACGATTTGGGAAGGGAATTTCTTTTGTCTCTCTTTGATTACTTTTGCTTTGGTCTTCTAATTACGAAAATACCCTACCCAAGTTTTCAAATTTTTGATTGAAAATAATTAAATAAGATTTTTTTTTCAAAAAAATAGGTTGCCACAATGAATGTCCTATGACCCAAGCTGACTTGATTTTTTTGAGTCAAGTCAAGTTTAGGCCATTTTCAATTTAGAGGACCCTAACCCACCCAAGGTTAGAGTCAATTCATGGGTTGGGTTGACTCTTTTGCCAAGTATATCACATGTAATGGTTACAATATGCTCTTTGAAATTATTTATAGGACTTGGCCTCTAAGGATCCAAATGGGGATCTATAAATAATGGACCCGGATGTCAATGGTGAACCTGCCATGACTGGAAAGGTGCTGCCACTACTATTGCAGTGATTTAGAGCATTAACCACAAAAGCAGAAGGTTGACACTAGACATTCTCTTAGAGAGAACTAGAGAAGATGATCAATAATCAGGATCCTATCCAGAATAACAGTACACATAAAGAGACTTGTGATAGAATATGTGCCTTCCAAATCCATTTCCAAAGTAAAGAATTCTAGGTAGGAGGCCCCATTAAGGCATGAAATAATAGGTAAATAGATAAATAGAAACAATTTTATGCTTTTAAGGGAAGCCAATAACTCCTGAAGTTTTAGACCACAAGAATTATAACAATATTTGAATCCCCATGAGATATTAAAGATAATCACAAACATGCTATACTAGATTGTACATACTAAAAAAGCATACTATATAAAGGAGGAAATAATAGGTTGAGCTACAAGCGTACAATAATCATAAATTGCTTTCAAGTTACTATTTGCTTAAGAGGAAAAAAGGATAGCTCAGATATTGCAACAATATTTCTCCTTGCACTTCAAAACTATGATTCTATTCTGATTGTAGAAGCAATAGATCAAAGTGAACAAAAAGTCATATAGAAGCAACAAGCATAAAACGATATGAAACATAGATAATACTTGTATGAAGTGTTCTCAGCCTTTGAATTCTCCAATTGCCTCTCCAACTTTAACTCATTTGACCTCAACCTCAATGCCTATATAAACAAAATACATGGTAAGGTTAAAAAAATGAAATAACCGACAACCACATCAAATTTAAATATATAATAGCATCCTACTTGAGAGAATGAAGCTAATATTGGATAAGAAAAGCTCATAAAATAACAAAATATTGCAATAATTAACAACAATCAAGCAATCAACAAAATTTATAAAATAATAACAAATTATAGAAATTTTAATTTAACATATTCTTTTCTAAGCTTTTGTTGTCACGCGGAGTTCCAAAAGGATCCAACATGGTCCACAAAGCACATCATGTAATTTTGAAATTCTGATCAAATTTTAAACCATGTTTTGGACTACTTTTCAATAATCATGTCATTTTTACCCCTCTACAATTGTGCAGTTTTTGTACTAAAGAGCTGATGCAGTTCCAACATTATTCCATTCTATTCTAGGAGTTATCAAGCTCGACATACAAGCCAACAAGTACCATATCAAAAAGAACTTCAATATGCAACTATATGGTCTTCCTAAGCAAAATATTTCCCATTTTCCAACATAGTTTACCCAAATAATAATACAAGTAAAATTGCAGAAGGTAGATCATAAATTCATAATTAATAGTTAACTAAGTATTTTCTTATGGTCAGAAAGGGATTCCTAGCCAATCGGATAGCTTTGGAACAGATAAAACACTGAAGTCAAGGCAGTAGAACTACATTAACACGAAAATCCGCCAAATAAACACATTAAATACCTTTGCAACCATGGCACATAAATACTTGGCACGATAAGCCCCAGAAGCCGATGCCCAATATTTCCCTCTATTCTTGGAGAGGCCCTCCGAGCAGCATCCACTGCTAACTCCACATCTTCGGCAGTTGCCGCAAGTATATCCCCTGAAACATGTCGCGAGCTCCACAAAATCAGATGTATGATAAACCAACCTTCTAGCGGTTTAGATCACTTATTATTATAACCAACCTAGACAGAGCAATAATAAAAAAAATGCAAAAAAAAAAAATCTAGATCAAAGGTTATAGCATTACATTCTCTTCTCTTGGTCAAATGAATTAGGACCAATGCTAGTATGAAGATCTCCTAATCGATGGAAATGAATCTCCCCCTCTCCTAATCGATCGATTCACACATGCAAGAAATTCTCAAGCGGTTCATGCATGCAAGAAGCATTATGAGGTTATATGCCATCAATTTTGAGCTTGAATGCTTTTTCAAACTCTTCTTGCACTTTCAGTGTTTTCAATCAAATGATGAAGGTTTGATGATGCATCTTAGTGGAGTTCTACAATGAAAGTACTCTTCTTCGTCAAGAAGCAGTCTTCTTTATGTCAAATATACTCTTCTTCTGCATCTCAGAGGAGTTTTTCCTCTATTGAACACGGGAGCTTGCCTTTGTCTCCAAAAGTACTTCTCCTTTGCATAGGAAGGAGCAGAACCCACGTAGGAAGGAGAACTTTTTCCTTATAGTGTTTTGCTTTTGGAGGAGAACAACACAAGAAGATTTGAGGTTTATTACTCACGATTCTCAATTGAATAGAATGGGGGTTCAAACCAGTTCAATGTTACAAACGACGGAAAGACCGCCACCTAGTATAGTCAGGTGAATGTTTTGGTTTTCTAAGCGGTGGTCTATTTTAAACTGCCACCTTACTCTTCTCTAAGGCAGGGTCTTCAAGACCGCCGCCTTTGACCGGTTTCTTGTAGTGACATGACCCTTTTTCTTTTGTTTAAAACCTCTTGTGCTTATTCTCCTTGATTATAGGATCATCTAAATTATAATATAAAAAAAACATAGTTTTGTTTTTCAATAATTATGCCTATTGTAGTTTACAGTGTTTGTCAGTGTCTTGTATAGGCTACATTTGTTATAAACATCTTTCTAAAGAATAAGTGAAAGCATTGTTTGATTCAACTGAACGAGCTAAACATACTCAATACCATCCCATTTGGTAGCTTCCAAATATAGTGCACATATAATACAACTTCATTGTGAATTGTTCTACATGAAAAAGGGATCCATGACAATGTTAGAATATTTATTGAAACCCAAGAACATTGCAAATGCCCTTGTTGTAGTCGAGTAATTAGTATCAAGCATGGATCTCATCCTTTAGGTACTCATTGATCTTGGACAAAAGTACGAGTCTTTAGTGTAATCATAAGGTTTCCAAAAGGCCTCATGCTCCTTGTAAAGCAGTTTGTTTTTCTAACCTCTCCTTTCAAGAGTAGATCTTTTAACTCATGGTAACTTGGAGGCTTGTACCCATACCCAAATTGTGCAATTGATTTCACTATAATATAAAAAATCTTCAATTTTACTGCATTGAAGGTTATCCCATCTTTGTAAAACTACTTTGCAACATATTCATTTCCCTTTTTTTCTTTCATTCTTTTTAACTAGCTTTCTATGCTTGTTTGCACTAATTGCCAACTCCACATCTTCGGCGATTGCTGCAGGTATATCCCCTGAAACACGTTACGAACTCCACAAAATCAGATGTGTGATAAACCAACCTTCTAGCGGTTTAGATCACTTATTATTATAACCAACCTAGACAGAGCAATAATAAAAAAATGCAAAAAAAATAATCTAGATCAAAGGTTATAGCATTACATTCTCTTCTCTTGGTCAAATGAATTAGGACCAATGCTAGTATGAAGATCTCCTAATCGATGGAAATGAATCTCCCCCTCTCCTAATCAATCGATTCACACATGCAAGAAATTCTCAAACGGTTCACGCATGCAAGAAGCATTATGAGGTTATATGCCATCAATTTTGAGCTTGAATGCTTTTTCAAACTCTTCTTGCACTTTCAGTGTTTTCAATCAAAGGATGAAGGTTTGATGATGCATCTCAGTGGAGTTCTATAATGAAAGTACTCTTCTTCGTCAAGAAGCAGTCTTCTTTATGTCAAAAATACTCTTCTTCTGCATCTCAAAGGAGTTTTTCCTCTATTGAACACGGGAGCTTGCCTTTGTCTCCAAAAGTACTTATCCTTTGCACAAGAAGGAGTAGAATCCACGCAGGAAGGAGGAGAGCTTTTCCTTATAGCGTTTTGCTTTTGGAGGAGAATAACACAAGAAGATTTGAGGTTTATTACTCGCAATTCTCAATTGAATAGAATGGGGGTTCAGACCGGTTCAATGTTACAAACGACGGAAAAACCGCCACCTAGTATAGTTGGGTGAATGTTTTGGTTTTCTAAGCGGTGGTCTATTTTAAACTGCCACCTTACTCTTCTCTAAGGCAGGGTCTTCAAGACCGCCGCCTTTGACCGGTTTTCTTGTAGTGACATGACCCTTTTTCTTTTGTTTAAAACCTCATGTGCTTATTTTCCTTGATTATAGGATTATCTGAATTATAATATAAAAAAAAAACATAGTTTTGTTTTTCAATAATTATGCCTATTGTAGTTTACTTTTTCAATCTAATTGCTTGTGGTTATACAAATTATTCTTCTTTTTTGTCTTTTACGAGTTTATTTCATTTTTAAAATTTCGTTTGCTATGTAATCTAGTAGGATTGAATTACCAGCTGCCCTAAGATGAACATGGCATTGTTAGAATGATACCATAGTTGGTATTGAATAGTTGCATTTCAGAATTATTTCTTATTTCCATCAAAATTCCAACCATCAATTTGCTTAAGTAAGTTATCATTTGGTTGCGTAATCATCGAATCAGCCATGTGCTTAGAATATCATTAGATTTCTCTTTCTTTAATTTCTCCACATTAACAAAAAAAAAAAACACTCATGCTTTAGAAAATAAATTCATCAAGTTTACATTTGTTTCATCACCAACTTTGTTACTAGCTCATTTAGAACACATGCATGCTCTCATATATTTAGCATTCAGTTTCATATTCAACAATTAATTTTAGATCACCTTCACCATCATTTTAATAGACCAATTAGTCATCATTCTTTATTGGATATCATTCCTAAGAACCCCTTGGGCAGCTCCGTGACATTTAGCATATCAAGTTACTCTTCCTATTATTTTGCATTAGAGCAATAGATCATTTAGTTTTTATTCTCTTAATAAGTTTCATTGAGAATTCTATTTTCTCATTTTTCCATTTGTATTCTTGGATCGATAGTTTATCAAGGGCCTATTTGGCAAGTCTTTTTGGGTAGATCTTTTGGTAGCTTTGACAGTCAAAAGACTCATTGAGCTTTTGCATGAAGATCTAAGCAGCCCGAAGCTAGTTTGGCATATACACGTCTTTCTATGCATCTTTCAATGTCTTTCTGTGCGAGAATAAAACGCAAAAGACGTGAAAAGATTCATTTGGAGCTTTCCAAAATGGGCTTCTCGTGTCTTTTCAGCGCTCTGACTTTTGGCGGCTAGATCTTCCACGAACCAAATGGGAATAGACCGAAAATCGGCCTGTCTGACTTATAAACAACCAAAAGATCACGTGGAAAGGCATGCCAAACGGGCCCCATGTCTTTTCTTGTGTCCATCCTTCCATCCCTCACATGTGTGGTTAAAGGCACTCATCCTCTCTTTGAAATTCGGTATGCATCATTGCCCCTTCTATTTTCATTAGTTAATGTCTCCCTTGGATTCATATGATTTACATTAGATCATTCCTCTTTTAGCACTTTAGTGGGAGTCAGTCATTGGCATTCATTTTTTTACATCACCATGCATGTGTAATTAGATAAATCATGCATGTTGCATTTAAGTCATAGCCTACCATGAATACATTTAAGGCCATAACAAATTGGAATTCCATTTACAGTAGTCGGGTATTAAACATTCAATCATTATAGTTCTTTAAGTATTTGCGCTTAAATGTTAGACAGTACAAGGTTATATTTTCATTACCATAGACACAATAAATCTCTTTTGATTCAACTTTGCCAATTCACTTTCTTCCAATTCTAGTTTTTCTTTCTTTAATGCAAAAACATTGTTTGCCTTCTAGATACTTGTTTTATTTCTATTCCTTCTTTCATTCAATGTTTGAAGTTATTTGTTGTTTTACTAGTTTTAAAGCCCTAAAATTGTTGGATTTTCCTTAAAACATTGGTTTAGTAGAGGCCGGTTTAACCAGGTGTATGCGAGGTGCCTAAATCCTTCCTGCAACGTACCTTGGTCCATGGACCCAAAGAATCTCATCCCCATTTGGCAATGAGTCACCAAGAAAACAAATTATTTTTCTTGAAAAATTCTCGGGCTTTTCTAAATTCTCATTTCCAATAAATTTAGGTGGTGACCCCACTCCATACCATCGTCCCCCTTTGGGTCGGGTAACCACATGGGGCATGGACTTGATAGGAAAAATAACTCCTCCAACCCATGGACATTGTTGGGTCTTGGTAGCAATGGATTATTTTACAAAATGGGTAGAAGCAGCACCACTTAGAAAGGTACACACGACCAACATCGCAAACTTTATAAGATAGAACATCATACATAGGTTTGGGGTACCTATGCAAGTGTTGACAAACAATGCAATATCTTTTAAGAATTCTTAAGTGTTTGATTTGTTAAATCAATATGGTGCTAGGCTCAGACACTCCACCACATACTACCCACAAGGAAATGGTCTGGCCAAGGCAACCAATAAAGCCATCTTGAAAAAGTTAAAGAAGGTGGCCAATGAACATCAAACAAATTGCACAGATCACTTGTCAAGCATACTCTAAACCTATAGACATTCAAGAGAAAGGTGATAGGCACATTACCCTACAATTTGGTTTATGACCAAGAAGTAGTCTTACCCATGGAAATATTGCTAGTGTCCACAAGAATTGCACAATAGCTAGGAAGGGAACAAAAGTAAAATACCATGGATGAAGCGCTTTATACTCAACTATAATACATAGATGCGGAAAAGAGAAAAAGCACTAACAAAGCAAATAACATACAAACAACAATAGCAACACATTACAACGAGTTGGTAAAGAAAAGAGAATTCAAAGAAGGAGACCTAGTTTTGAAGGTAGCTCTACACATTAGATAGGTAAATTTGCTAAGAAATTCACTACGAAGTGGCAAGGACCATATGTTATCAATGAAGTAGTTCTACAGATTGGTTATTATGTGCTTCAAGACTTAGTGTCCAAAGAGCAAGATGAAACTTTAAACAATGACTTAAATTGTATCATCCGTGACAAATGATAGAATAACAAAGTGTTTTCAGACTTTCTTTTATTATATATTATATATTACTATATTTTTTGTGGCAAATATATATATATATATATATATATATATATATATATATATATATATATATATATATAAGGCCATTTACTAAAACACCATCTATAGTTTCATGGATTTACAAAAACCTACCTCATAGTTTATGTTTTACTAAAACATCCTCTGTAATCAACAATCAATTTACTTAATCGACCTTCCATTAGATGAAAGTGGAAAATGACTGTTTTAACACTAACATCTATTCAAATAAGTTTAATCAAAAGAAGCTAAAAACAAATTTGCATGTCATTTTTGCCCCTAGTAAAACATGGACAATCACTTTTATTTTTCTCTAGTTGGCCCAATTTTGTTTTCTATATAAAATAGTGTTAGTGGTACTTTTGGAATAAGCAACCATAAACCTATATACCTTTGAACATTTTCCACTCAGTATTGGGGTGACTGAACCGTGGGTTTATTTTTGAAACTGAACCAGGGTTGCTGAAATCGAACCCAACCATGGAAATCCAGTAACCAAAACCGAATTGAAGTCGATCAGTTAATCGGTTGACCGATTTGGTTAATCATTGGTTCGGTTCATCGGTTTTTCAATTTTTTATTATTTACAATATATATTATAGAAAAATATATAAATATAATAAAATACTAGAAATATATATAAAATATTATATTTTAAACAATAAAAAACATATTATATATTAAAATTTATTATTTATATATAATGCATATTTATTAATTTATAATGTATAAAAAATAAAAAATATATATTATACACAAATATACATAATATATATAAATATATGTATATCGGTCGGTTCGCTTAACTGCTAATTTTCTATTTTGGTTAACCAAAACCGAATCAGTACCTTCGATTTTTTTAAATAACAAATCGAAACCGAATCAATTAATTCGATTTAATTTTGGTCGATTCAGTTTTTCGATTTTTCTTACTCACCCCTACTCACTAGAGGTGTACTTTTGGAATAAACAGCCATGGGTTTTAACTTTGTTTTGATGATTATGTTACTATTTTTATAGGACAAATATGTGGAAGTATAGGGAGTGTTCTAACAAATGACCCTTATATATTATATATATTTCGTCTACGGTTTACAGTTTGGTTTTAAAACGAACCGAACTGAAAATTACAATTCAGTTCGGTTCGGTTTGGCGGTTTGAACCGTACAATGAACACCGCTACCATTACTGTACTACGATCCTTTTGGACTCGAGAGTCGAGATTTTGAAAGAACAGTTTTCTCTCCTCTTCCGGTGCCATCCCCGTCTTGTAGAGTTTAGAAGAGTAAAACGATAAAAGGAAGCAAGAGGGGGTTCACATCAATGTCTCCGTAAATTGGTGACCAGAGGAAATCACGAGGTTAGGTTTCTTCACTCCATCTCTAAATTATCTTTCAATTCTCTCTTATTTTTCTCTATCTGGGATAGCTCTTGGTTCCTTGATTTTTTCTCATATACATCTTGTTTTCCTTTTCTTTGATCAGTTTTGATGGAGAACAGGAGTTTTTGAAAATCTTAGTTGCACTACAACAGGTTGAATTGCAGTTCGAGTAACTTGGATTGAGTTGGATGTCAAAGATAATTATTTAGGGTTCTTACTGGTTCTTGGTTAATAGATGAATTATCTCGTGGTGTTGTTTAGGGTTGTTTGAGTAAACTTAGCGCAAGAGTATCTTATTTGAATTAAATAATATTTGGGCCTTTGGGGTTCGCAGTTGGTACTAAAGAAACAAGAATTTTGGGAGTATGAATTAGTTATGAGAAAATTTCAATACCGTCGAAGATCATGACATCGGGATGGAGTTGGCGCACAATATTGTCAATATCATAGATTCTGCCTCGTTATTAACACCTTGCTGAAGATAGCAAGTGTTCAAGGATTTCCTTCAGGTCAAGGCGATACCTAGGCGGGTGCCTAGGGGACAAGGCACCCTTTGAAGCTCGCCTCGCCTAATTGCCAAGCAGTTTTTTACTTCCTAAAATAATCATTTTGTGTGTTTATATGCTAATTTTTTTTCTTATTTATTAGGGTTTAATCAACACAAACATTGCTAAATGCTGTATTGAACCCTAAGACTTCGAAACCTGAACCAATAAGTAAGGAAGAACTTAAAAATATAAAGTTCATATTAAAAATAACTACTACTACTACTACTACTACTACTATTCTTTTTTGAATTTTATTCTTTTCCTCTTTTCCTATAACAAAAATAAGGGTTCATCCCCTATATTTTTTGAATTTTATTTTCCTTATTCTTTTTCTTCTCATGATTATGTTGATTTTCTATACTTTAATATGAACTTTATACTTTTCTTATGAAAATTATGAATAATTATTAAGGAAACATGGTTATGGTACCTAGGGAACTACCCTAGGATCTATGTTTCAACATAAAAAAATCCATCACCTAAGCGCCCATCTAAGCGACAAGGCGCCCCCTGTTGCCTAGCCTCGCCTTGGTGCCTTGAAAGCTATGATTTTATCTACTTTATATTTTGATATTTTTAAAAGTACAAAAGTAGAAGTCTATCCAAACAACGCCTTAGTTTCAGGTACCTTATAAGGTCAGCTGTGACAGTAATTCATAAAAAAGGTCAGTTGTTACAGTTCAACCTTATTCTATGCATATGTACCAATCTCCAGTTCCTAGAAAAAGAAAAAAGTTTATAATTTATTCTGGAACTTGCGTTTATATCCTACTAATCTTTAGGGAGAAAAATATTTGTTTTTCTTTTTTCTTTATTACCAAAAGAATCCACTATTTACCCTCAGAGAGAAAATTGACAAAAAGAAAAAAAATTGCAATGATGAGGTTCAGAAATGGATCATAGTCCTTAGTTGAAATTGCATGCATTGAGTAAATCCAAGGTTCAAAGTATCGATACGCCCTTGTGTGTCGGCAGGGGCGTATTGGTACTAAAAAGACTCACCGCTCAATTTTTTTTTCTTTAGTTTTCTTTTTTTCAAAATTTGATTTTTGGTGATGTTTTAAGTATTTTTTTTTATTGAAATAAATGGGAGTCCTGAAACACCTATAAATAGGTGTATCGAGACCAAAAGATACGATACAATATGTCCGATACGGGGCGTATTGTATTGATACTTTGAACCTTGAGTAAATCATAAGATTCACAGATTTAATTTTTATACTCATATGATAATTATAGATTATTTTAAGAGGATGACTTACTAGTAAGTTCAAATTTCAGCCCAACTAAAACATGCATTGTAAGGTTTTGACACTACTTATTTCAAATGAAATTTTAACGCATGGTCCTATCTGGCCTGCTAAAATAATCACATCATACTGCCGGCATGGTGAGAAAACATGCCAATGATTCCATCCAGCCCTGGATTTTGTGGAGAAATATTATTCAACATCAGAAGGTAGTGCACCAGTCCTCAATAATCTCCTTTGTGATATAGCAATGTGCAAGCAAATATGGGGGAGGAAAAAACGAGAAAGAGTACTGAGGTCTCTTGACAGATTGCACTGCAGATCCCCCTAAACTATCTCCTTATGAGAAGAGACATTTGATATTAGAAATGATAGGGTTGCACAACTTTCATGATGTTGTAATTTCCCTTTCTTTTGTTAAAACTTCCCTTCTCATCTTCTTTTCATCTCATATGTGGCATATAGGGTTTGGAAACTCCAGATTCACAATTCTGTCAGGTTTTATGTGCAGTTAGGTTCAGAGTCTAGATCAATACACAGGATTAGTTGGGAGGTGGTTACTAGAACTGAGATTGTTGGTGGATTAAGCATAGGAAATATTCAAAAAAGAAATGAGGCTCTACTGGGAAAATGTTATGGAGATTGACAATGTATAGCAGTATAGGGATGAGTTGTGGGCCAAGGTGATTCTAAGTATTCATGGGCAAGCGGCTAATGTTTGGCAGTTTGGGATGCAAGAGTATTGGCTAGGGCCACAAGAGCTTCTCCTTGGAAATCTATTCATGCCTTTCTACCATCTTTCTTGCCTTTTATTGGGTATGACTTGTGCTTTGGAAATCTTGTAAAATTTTGGGAGCATATTTGGGTGGGGGACTCATCATTGGAAGAACAATATCCTTCCTTGTATTCCCTATCAAGTTTTAAAAATGAGTTTGTGTCTGCTTTTCTGGTTCCTTCTGGCTCAAGTTTTGGGTTTGAGTGGGATTTGGGTTTTAGAAGGGTATTAGAGTCTCTGAATCTGACAATATTTTGGCCTTGATTCAAATACTGGAAGGAATAGTGTTAGATCCTTAAACTAGGGATAACTGTATTTGGACTTTATCTTCCTCTGGTGCCTTCTCTTGTGCCTCATTCTTCAAAACTCTAGTTCAACCCTCTGATGGTTGAACTGGTCAAGGAATTTTGGGGTAAATTGGTTCTTCCCAGGATTACAGCCTTTTGTTGGGAAGTTTTCCTGGAAAGGTGCAACACTTGTGGTTTGCTCCAATTAGTTTTTGCTTTGATAGAAGAAAAAATCTAATTGGTTTTTTCTGTCCTTGTGAAATCTGAAGTTATTGATACAAAAAAGACCTAATTGGTGCATCCTTTATAAGGATAATGGTGAGACTGGCTATCATTTATTAATCTCTTGACCATATTTTCAGTTATTTTGGATTGGTTTCTATCTTTGTTTGGTTGCAGGTAGACCCCCTTCCAAATATACAAAGTTTCTTTGTTTCATTCTCTGTCAAGTGGTCAAAGAAGAGGGGTAAAGTATTATGGAGATGTACAAGAGTTGCTAATTGTTGGACAATTTAGGAAGAAAGGAACCAAAGGATTTTTTTCCTGAAAAGGAAAGAAGTAGAGATGCCATCATTGAAACCATACTGTTAGAGTGGTTTACTGGGTGAAGCCTTTGGATATATTTGAGGATATCTCTGCAGATGGTCTGTTTAGGAATTGGAAAGAAGTGGCTAATTCAGCCTCTCTCAAAACTGTGAGTTGTCTCCTTTGGTCTCCACCAGATGGTGGTTTCACTAAGTTGAATTTTGATGGAAGCAGTGAAAGTAACCCAAATCCATCTGGTATTGGAGGAGTTTTTAGGGACATGCAAGGGAAGGTTATTGCTTTATTTTCAGGCTGTATTGGTGTAGGTGATTTACTTATAGCTGAGATCTTTGCAGTAATGGAGAGATAAAAAGAGCAAAGGAAATGAATATCAGAAAATTGATGTTGAATGTGACTCAAAGCCGGTTTGGAAATTTGCCGATGAAAAAAAAAGAAGTTTAAGTGGATGGCCCAGGACATGGAGATAAAACTGCAGTGGTAAAGAGAATTGCTAATTCTTTAAGGGATAGTTTATTTTGGAATTTGTTTTAATTTGAACTTCTATTTGGGGAGGATTAAGAGAGTTTATCTCTCCCCTTGTTTTCTTGTATCTGTTTCATATTTATATTTAATAAAAGTTTAAGTTATTAATAACTAGCAGAGACTTGAGATCAAATCCTGTTGCCACGGGGGTTGGGGGCTTGGGGGTTGAGCTGTATATTTCCCTGTGTACAGCAACCAGTTGTACAGGGGCTTTTTGCCTTTTGATATTAGTACAAAACATTACCTGTTTCAAAAAAAAAAAATCTTATATAAAGGCCATTACCAAAAGTTGGTCCCAGCTATCTGGGGTCTTGGGAGTGGTAGAATATACAGATGTAACCTTTGCCATTTTTTTTATTCACACAAAGTAACTGCTCTCCAACTTGAAGCTGTGTTCTTACACGTCACCTGATATTTTACCATTACACCAAGCACTGACACCCAGTTTTTTTTGTCAGATTTGCATATAGCTGACTTCATATAGTTGGGATAGAGCTTGGATGATGATGATGATGGTGTGCATATAATATCAAATGGCCCTTAGTTAATTCTGTGAGTGTGTTGTACTAATATCATTTTTGGAATGATATTTGTATTTATAAAAAAAAAATGTTTATTCTTGGATATGGTCCTGTGGCATGTGAAAAATGAAGGGTTGATAGAAGGCTTACACTAATTATTGTTCGTTGCATGTTTGCCTGAATTAGTTTCTGAAAGTGTTGAGAGGGGTCAGAGGCAGGGGGTGGGGTGAGTCGGGGAGGGGGAGAGGAGAGATATTAGTTTTTGAAACATCAAGAGTAGAAGGCAAGAGTACTATGGATTCTTCTGATATATTTCTTTTCTCATTTTCTTGTTTAGGTTCTAGCCTTTGGGTATTAAGTAAATCATTCTTTAGCTCCAATGGCGCTTCAAGCAAGTCTTGCTAAGTTCAAGCAGCAGCAAGAGAAGTGCCAATCTACACTCACCAATGTAGCTCGAGCAGGAACACCAAAGCCCACCCAGAAAGTTACAATTGCAAGCACTCCTTCAGCTTCTGCAAGAGCTCCTGTTGCTTCAGTGAGATTCTCTAATGACACAGAAAGGCTTCAGCATATCTACAGCATAAGGAAGTCTCCTGTTGGTGCTCAGATCAAGCGTGTTATAGACCTACTTCTAGAGGTAAGGAGGAGTATTCCGGTCAGTTATTTATGAGCATGCACCTGCTTTTAAATATTTAAAGACCATATACACGTGTATGCATGCATTTTTTATCCGTAGTAGTAACCAGGATGTAGGTGAAATGGGAAAAACCCTAAAATGCTTTATATTGTTTTAAGATTGGGAAATCAGATTTTGGATGGGGTAGGAGAGGAAGAATAGTAGGATTTCAGATCTAAAATATAGAAGAGAAAAAGGAAGAGAAAGATAGGGAGAAAAAAACGAGCATACACCTCATAATATTAAAACTTTGAATGTTTATTTTATTTATTCATTTATTTTTCATTCCATTGAAATTATGGGCCTTTTATAGATGTGGACAATAGGGTTAGGCCAGCCCTTACAATAGATTCTGGAATAACCATGCCTTTTTTCCTCCTGCCATTTGCTGAAGCCCCACCTATAAAATGGCCATAGCTTTCTTGATTTACATCAGATACACAAGATCTTAGTCCTGTCAACTGGAAACCTATCTAATGACACCAAAACAATCAATGACAAACTTTGACCCCTAAAAAGTAACTGTAAATAATAATCATTTAAAAAAATCTTTAATAAAAGTGACAAGATTTCAACATTAGGTCTAAGAGAACTTTCTGGATCCCAAATAAAGAGCCAATCAATACCTCATAAAACTTCTAAATAATATGAAATTTCTTATTTGATAGATAAACATTTACTTGACTTGTTAAAGTCCTTGTTATCTATCAAAAAAAAAAAAAACATTTACTTGACTCGTTAAAATTCAAAAATCAACCCAAATTCAGGAGTAGACAATGTATAACCCCTGGAGCCCAGGAAACTAAGTGATTTCTGATTTCTCTCAAACAAATGAGTGGACTTGGGATCTTAAGTAGCTGCCATGCTCATTTGACCTCATAGAGAGAATGGTTGGATTTGTAAGTTAATTGGGCACAGATATGAATATGTTTCCCATCATTTATCAGGTGGGGGGTGGGGGGGGGGGAATAGGAGTCTCCATTTCCTGAAGTCCTGGACACAGGTACAGATAGCTTCTAATCGCTTATATCATGCATTTATTTTGACGATAAATGTAATTTTTCAACACTTATGCCTTGCCAAATTTAATTAAATTTCTAACGTGTGCAGATTTTTCTTATAGTATAATTTTAGACATACTATATATTTTATAAGTGTTAATGCTATAAAGTAAATTTAGAAGTATCTATTGCAGTATATGGTACTGTATCATATCCAGCACTAGTATGCTATGCTGTAGAGGTATCCCAGTATCCTAGTTTTTCTCAGATTCTTATCTGAGTGATGTATTATTGTTGGGGTTATTTATTTGGGATGCTGCTGGGACTGGGTTTTCTACAGCTTTGTCTTGTGCTTTGCCGTAGCTAATGGATTCTGTGTAGCATCAAGTCTAGTTGTTTATTCCTTGTATTCTCTTCTTTCTTATGAAGTTTGGAAATCTTCTTCGAGGGCACCTTTCTGAGGATGCTTTCAAGTCCTTTCTATGAGCAGTCAGGTGTCTTTATCTTTGAACATTTTAGCCTTTTAGGGGAAAATTGTACTTTTAAAGAATCAATGCAGTTGTTGCAAGATCTCATGGAAAGTTATATGATTCATTCTATGGTTCTTTGCAGACACGACAGGCACTCACCCCAGAGCAGATAAATGAAGCATGTTTTGTTGATGTGAACGCTAATAAAGCTGTCTTTGACAGCTTGACAAATAACCCTAAAGTCAATTATGATGGAAGGTGTTTCTCTTACAAGGTCAGTCTTGCTTTCTTTCCCAGGGATCTAAGTGCTCATTTGGGATGGCTTTCACATTGCTGCTTTTGTTTTTGTAATGTGGGGCCCACCTGGGGAGTCTATGAAAATATGTTTGGTAAAAATCCAGAGAGCCCATTTCAATTATTTTTGAGCTACTTATGTGGCTTTCTGTTGAAGCTTCTTTTTGTGGCTTCTTCAAAACAGTTAACTAAAGCATAGGCCTTCACAAATGGGGCCTAAGAATACCAACATGTCATATGTAATATAAGGTTGGACTATGCTGAGGAACTTTTGAGGCAAGTTCTTCCTCAAAAAATATTTTAGATGTATAAATAGATGAACACTCATTGTCTGGAAATTTTCCAGTTAATTATGACTATTTGTTTTTGTATTCTTGTGCAGTCAAAGCATGATGTGAAGGACAAGAACCAATTGCTTGTCTTAATACGGAAGTTACCAGAGGGCATTGCTGTAATCGATCTGAAGGATGCATACCCAACTGTAATGGAGGATTTACAGGTAGCTTTAAACCATATGTTGTTTATGCATTTTATCTTACATGATAAAAGTGCATGATCTCATTGTGTAAAAAAATATGAATGGTATGTATCTTATTATCATGTGTAGCTTGTTATTATGTGTATATCGTTATTGTGATTTTGGATTTGCTGAATGTGATGGCTGTTCAGCTGGCTGTGGAACCAATGATAATATTCCACGCCAGTAATAAATTCATGGGCCCCACTGTGAAAGATGCAGGTCCCATATATTTTATTACTGGTGTGGAGCATAATCATTGGTTCCACAGCCCGCTGAACAGCCATCGCATTCAGCTAATGCTTGCTCCATTATAGTTTGCTATTACCCTTATTAACTCTAATTATGCTGATAGCTTTGCCAAATGGAGAAACCACTACCTATCAAATGGACAGCTTCATAAAAATTTGTCATTTTGATAATTTTATCAGGCAACCTGCCTGATTCTGGGGGGTTGTCAAAATTATAGATTACACAAAATTGTTAAATAAGTAGATGCTGAGAATCATCTGGTTAGTGCTTTGGGATGAGAAGATAAGCCTATGGTTGGTAGGTAATTGGTTGGGGATACTTTGACCCCAACTTTGTTCATGTTACACTCACCCTAACCTGCCTTTCCCTGCAAAATGTAATAGGAGTACTAGTGCCAAATCCCTCTGGGATGGGATCAGCATTGCCAAAACCATTATGATCTGCCCCTCCTTGTGGAAGATAGGATAGAGAATGAGTACGACCAGTAAAAGGAAAAAACTACAGATTATCAAAAAAAAAAAAGGAAAAAACTACAGATTATCAAAAAAAGGAAAAAACTACAGATAATATTTTAAGTTCATGTATGTTAATTAATTTAAAAAGGAAATATTATCTAGTAGTAGAACTAAAAAGCAAAGGAATTTTGTGACTCTCAAGTGTATAGAGAGCACATGGAATGTCTATTTTGTACCTATCATAGTGATGCTGGGGGCCTTGACTTTTCCATAATTTATTTCTTCTGTTGGGGAAGATGAGATGAAGTTATCACACAACCTAAAAGAGGGCAGATTGAGTGGAAGATGGAAATGAGGATCTATTGGTTTGTTTTATATACTGAAACACTTTGATTTGTAAAATGATCAAATTAATCTCCATTAGGGTCCATTGCCTGGTGTAATTGTAAAATCGGGCTAGCAAGCATAAAAATGTGAGTTTGAATCTGAAAGTGGATGCTTTGTAATAAAAAAGAAATGCCAGAGGCTAGGACTGTATTATTTCCATTCTACCCCTCCCAGGACCCCTGATAGCTGGGGTCAACATTGGGTAATGGCCTTTATCAAACTAATCTCCATTACTTATTTCATACCTGATAGGATAGTACTTGTTAAAACCAAAAAACCAAGCCAGCCCTAATCCTACATAGGTCAGCCCTCTGAAAACCAAACCCATCCTTGTGCTCCAAACCTGCCCTAATTGGAGTTGGGAGTTGCAGATCTCCCATTTAACATTTTTTTTGATGAATAATGAGTGGTTTTATTAAAAATTAGAATTATAAGAGATACACAAGAGAAGGTCCCAAAAAGAGGCGCAAGATGTAGCCTCAGATCAAAACAAAGAAATACAGCTTATAGATCAAAACATCTGATTCTTATGCAGCTCTTGTTTAGCTAGTGAGTCTGTTACCCCATTTGCAGATCTTCTTTTCCATTGGAAAGGGGCTGACATGTTTGTAGTTAGCCATCTGAATCTTCGTAAAATTATAGGACCAGGCTGCTGTTTCTGGCTCTTTTAACCACTGGATCGCCAGCTTGGAATCACCTTCAATTAGGAGCTCTTCACAATTCAGTTCTATGGCAAATTCAGCTCCTTGTAATACGGCCTGAATTTCTGCATTAACTGAATCCCCTACTCCTATAGGGCCAGATAATAGAGCGATAATTAACCCTCCTGCATTTCTAAACACCCCCAATATTGGAAGGTCCTGGATTGCCTAAGCTGCTACCATCAAAGTTGTGCTTAATGATACCCTCTGCAGAAAGTAGTATTTTTTTGAAGAGTAAAATGAAAAAAAATTTATAGATAGAAAAGAAAATGAGATAAACCCAACCAAGGGTGTTAAGATTTCACCCGAACCAAATACCGCAATAGGAGATTACAAGACATGAAAACTAACAAAAGAAAACAAGGGACCCCACTTAATGCATAATGTCTAGTCTTCAGAATCAAACGCCTCGTCACATCTGTCATCATCCTCATCCCAAATTAAATCCTGTTTCCGTTGAAGCTTCTTCTGCCCTCTCTCTTCCTTTTTCCCCCTTTTCAAATATTTCGAAAACTCTTCACCTCCCCAAAAATAAGCCCTAAGCTCCGCTTTTTTCCCCCTCCTTAATTTTATCAGCATGTTGAGACAAAACTAAACTATTCTCATCTGCTTGGCTTCCTTCCTCCTTTTCATCCCTTGACTCCTTCCTGACCTCTAGATCTTCCCTTATCAAGGTTGATGTAACCTCTCCTACAACTTGAAGGTCCTCCTCCCTCCTTTCATCACCCTTCTTCTTCAATTCCAGAACTTTTAATTTCTTCCTCTTGTAAACTCTTTTATATTTATTGGAGGCTCCTGCCCCAATAAATCCATCTTTTAGCCTTGAAAAAGCCTTTGACATGTGGACAAAGTGAGTCTTATTTGCTTCTTTGGCTTTTTTCACCCCTTTTGAAGATTCAAGGTCTCCTTCCTTGTGAACACATCTTCTCTGATCTAAATGAACTCCAATCCTGCCGACTACGATTTCTGCCTTTTGGAACCTCACGTTCTAAAGCCGAGCCAGAATTGTCATCCTTGTCCAGAGCCTCTTTCTCAATCTCATCCTCAACACAGTGCCTCTTGATGTCAATCCCTTCCTCTCCATCTCTGCCTATCACTTCTTCCTTCTCCTCCCCTTCCCCCCTTCCTGGCCCCTTCACCACTTCCCCAGAAACCACCTCCCTTCCCTCTGACTGAATTTCTGAGCAAACTAACCCTCTGTCCTTTTCCAAACTTCTTTGATGCGACGAGAAGGAAGAGAAGGAAGAAGAGGAAGGAAGCTCGACTTTGAAATCGCCAAAACACAGAACAATACCTGCTTGCTGACCATAACTCGACTTCTCAATCCTCCCTTCGCTGCAGTGATTCCTTGGATCAGGCCCTTAAGTTGTGCTTCCCCTTGGATCTGTCTCCTCCTGGTTCTTATGCACAATCCATTTCTGCAGATCTTCAGTCTGAAACACACGCCAAGCTCTTCGGCTCTGCTTAAATTTTCTCTCTTTCAAAATTCCCAGCCTGAGACGAGGAGTCTTTGAAGTTTCCCCAGCTTTCTTGACTGCACTGTCTTTCGAAACTCGAACCTTGTTCGAGTGCTCACCTTCTTTATCTCCCCTAGATGCCTCTTCGTCTTCTGACAGTCCTGATTCCGCTCTCTTTCAACTCCCCTATCCTCTCTTTAATTTCTCCTTCCATGTGGACCCCAAACTCTCCTCTCCCCTGACACCACTGTCTTTTAATAAAAATAAACTCATCATCTCTGCCCCACTTAAGTTTAAAGTCTTCTCATCATTCAATATCGCATGGGCCCCACCACTTTTGATATTTTTTGGGACTTCCTTCTCATTATTCTTAATGCTGCCCAAGGACAAGTCCCTAGATGCACTAATATTAAATTTATTTCCAAAATTACTGTCGTCTTCAACCTTGCCTCCTTTCCCTTCGAACTATCTGTTTGTCTTCCCTCCACAAGCTCTGGAACACTGCCAGACCTTCTTGGCCTCCTCACTCCATATCTCCATGTTTTCAATCCACCTTGTTGGGGAAGACCCTTCTATGACCAATCTTAAATCGAAGATTTCTCCAGCAAACCGAAGAGACAGGGAAGTGGGAACAAGGTGGATCTCTTCAATTAACCTTGTGTCATTTCCTTCCCTAGAGGTCCATTAATTTAGTTGACCAGAGTGAAAGGTTATCTAATCTGTTTGAATGGGGTCTTCCTACACAAAACCATCTATTTCTGCCATATGGCAACTTGTTCCATCATATTAGTTGACATCGTCAATGTGTCTCACCTTGTATTGGTGACTTTTACAATTAATATTCATCATTCAAAGTAACTTACCAAAGAAAAAGAAAGTCATTCAAATTTCAACTATTTTAACATGAAATTTACCCATAAGAGTAGGTTTGTGCACAAAAATAGCAAGGTGTTCTGATAATCTATTAATAGAGGGTGGACACATATGAATTCCATGTGTATTTTTATGTGTCAAGGTTCAAAGATTGATATGATACAGCCGATACGTGGCAGTTGTATCGGTGCCATGAATGAATGATACGTGGAACAGGTGGAATGATCCTAGTGCCATTGAGTTTAAATGGACCTATGGTGGCAGTTATGATCACTGCTGAATGTTCCTGACCACTGGCACTATGGCAGCTGTCATGACTGCTGGTATAGGTCAATGAATTGCTATTCAGTATGCATCTGAACTTTGTTGACAGTTTTTATGGGTGGTCCCGGCAATTTGGACTGCTTGTATATATCCAATTACATTGGTGATCCAAACTTGTTAGATCTATGGATTCTCTCCAAAAAAATTGGAAAACTCCGAAAATTATTAAAAATAGTTTTTATATGTTTTAAATGATTTTTGTTGCAGCTAAGAACTATAAGATGGATCTATCAATAATCTATTAAACTCATTAAAACAATAATTTGTCAAATCTTTTTCTCATTGTGGGGATAACAGGTTTAAGGATTATTTGGACCAAAACAGGCATTGTGGGGATCAATATGGAGGAAGGGGAACTTAACAGATTCACAAAGATTTTGGGGTGTGAGATTACAAGTTGGCCAACTAGCTGTTTGGGTTACCTTTAGGTGGTAATCCTAGGTCAGAAGATTTTTGGAAGCCAGTCATCGAAAGGTTTGCTAGGAAGCTAGCCCTTTGGATGAGGAATTACATCTCTCTTGGTGGAAGGATAACACTGATCAGAGCCACATTGGCAAACCTCCCTGTTTACTTCCTCTCAACCTTTAGAGTACCCTGTAGAGTGGCAAAGAGGTTAGAAAAATACATAGATTTCTTTTGGGACCCAGGAGAGGAGAGGAAGAATCACTTGATTAATTGGGATCAAGTTAGAAAGCCCAAGGATAAAGGGGGTTTGGGAATAGGAAATATTTCACTTGGGAACTCAGCTTTGTTAGGAAAATGGTTGTGGCGGTTCCCTTTTGAGAGAGATAGGCTGTGGCACATGGTTTGGATGGGAATGGTTGGGATGTAAAAGTCGCCCCTCATGTATCCTCTTGTTCTCCTTGGAAAGCTATTTATGAAATTTACCCAACTTTCCTTAATTCCATTTGGTTTGATGTGGGCCTGAAGGAAAATGAATGTGCATCTTTAATTCACTTGCTAGATCTTCTAGGACAAGTTCTTTTGGACATGTCCTTGGAAGATTCCAGAATTTGGAAAGGCTTTGCAGATGGCCTCTTCTCTTGTTCCTCTTTCTTTAATGTTCTTGCCTTACCTAGCAACCCAACTGGGGACTTCCCTGTAAAAGAAATTTGGAGTAAGCCTATCCCCTCAAAAATTCAAGCCTTCTGTTGGGAAATTTTCCTTAGCAAGGTTAATACGTGTGATATGCTGCAGAAAAGAAGGTCTTTTGCTTGCCTTTGTAAGGAAAGTGGTGAGACCTTGACACATCTATTTTTATCTTGTTCTTTTGTGCATCATGTTTGGGATTCTTTTTGTCTTCTCTTTGGTTGTAGATGGGTTTCTCTTCAAGATGTGCCAGGTCTTTTTAACCAAGACTTTTTGAGGCAATTAAAGAAAAGAGGGAAGGTTATGTGAAAAGCTAGAAAGGCAGCTATTTGTTGGGTGATATGGGAAGAAAGGAATAACAGAATATTCTTAGAAAAGAGTAGAACCACAGAGGAAGTGATTGACAAAATCAAAGTTAAAGTAGCCCATTGGGTAAGCTCTTGGCATATCTTCCAAGATTTCTCAGTCACAAACATTATAAGATCCTAGACAGAAGTAGCACAATCTTCAAGAGTAAAAGAGAGAGTAAGGACAGAATGGAAACCTCCAGATGGTGATAGAATTAAACTGAATTTTGATGGAAGCTCATTTGGAAATCCGGGATTGTCAGGTATCGGGGGAGTAATCAAAAATTCTGAAAGGAGGATATTAGCATTATTCTCTGGACCTATTGGCATGGGCAACTCTCTAAAAGCTGAGGTAATGGCATTGCTACAAGGATTGAAAATAGCCAAGCAACTAGGAATGAGGCAAATTGAGGTTGAAGGGGACTCCAATGTGATCATCTCTTGGGCTAACAACGATAGAACTACTCCGTGGACCTTCAAACAAGTGATAAGTGAAGTGGAAAAGGTTGAAAGGGAGGTAGAGGCAAAACTCAAATGGGTTAGAAGGAGTGCAAATGGGCTAGCTGATTATCTTGCTAAACAAGGGGCTTTGAGGCAACAATTGTTTTGGGCGGCATTGTAAAAGGGACAGAAATATGTAATCGTGTGGGACTCCTAGTTCCGTACACAAAGTTGTAAAACTTCTCAAATCTAATTTCAAATAAAAATTTCCTTTGATGATAAAAAAAAGGAAAAATCTAATAATTAGACAAATAATTTATTTTATATATTCTAAATAATGAATCTATCAATGATGTATCAAAGTTGTTAATCTAACTACAATTTAGTGTATGTTTTTTTTTGATTGAAAATGATAACTTCATTACTGTAAAATTAAGATACAACTGTCAACCCCTAAGCGTAGTTTTCAAGGCGCCAAGGCGAGGCTATGCGACTTGGAGGTGCCTTGTTGCCTAGTCACCTGGGTGCCCCTAGGCGATGGATTTTTTTATGTTAAAAACATAGACCCTAGGGTAGTTCCCTAGGTACCATAACCATATTTCTTTAATAATAATTATTCATGATTTTCATAAGAAAAGTATAAATTTCATATTAAAGTATAGAAAACCAACATATTCATGAGAAGAAAAGGAAGAAGGAAAATAAAATTCAAAAAATATAGGGGCTGAACCCTTATTTTTGTTATAGGGAAAGAAGAAAATAAGAAGAAGAAGAAGAAGAAGAAGAAGAAGAAGAAGAAGAAGAAGAAGAAGAAGAAGAAGAAGAATATATGGAAGAGGAAAATGTGCTGATTAGATAAAATTTTAAGTTCTTTCTTATTGGTTCAGGTTTTTAAGTCGAGAGTTCAATACAGTATTTAGCAATGTTTGTGTTGATTAAACCCTAATAAATAAGAAAATATTAAAAAGAAGTTAGTATATAAACACACTGGTTATTTTAGTTTAATAATGTATTTTATAATTATAATCTCAAAAAAGAATGAATAAAAAAGTATTTTATAGTAGGAAGTAGAAAACTGCTTGGCGATTAGGCGAGGTGAGCCTCAAAGGGCGCCTTGTCGCTTAGGTGTCGCCTTGACAACTATGCCCCTAAGATAGGAGTTGGGCCCCAGTAATTTGAATTATAGAACTGCCCAGAACAAACTTTTCCTCACTATCCCTTGTTTGACTAAGGTATCAGCCAGACCATTAGCTGATCTTCTTTTTGACTTGAAGCTTGCATCAAGCTCCCTTTTATATTGAGAATTTCCTGTATGGGCTGTTGATACATCCATGATCCCAACTTGCCTGATTGCAACCAATCCATTAACAATTTAGAATATCCTTCTATCTCCATAGTTTACACCTCGAAGCAGAGCCATCACTTCTGTTCGCAATGAGTTTCCCACCCCTATTGGCCCAGAGAACATAGTAACAATTCCCCCATCTCCATCTTTGAACACTCCCCCTATACTTGAAGACATTGGGTTACCTCTAGAGCTCCCATCAAAGTTCAACTTTATTCTTTGTTGTGTTGGAGGGGACTACATTTCCTACACAATAGGTTTTATAGATGTTGTAGCTGCCACCACTCCCCAATTCCTAAATATGTTCTCACCCGAGAAATCTTTAAACAAATCAAGAGTTTTCAACCAATGGATAGTCATAATGGTTATTCTTTCTATAGTTGCCTCCTTGGATTTCTCCACTCCTTTAAAGATCATGTTATTTCTTTCTTCCCAAATTGATCAGAGTATAGCTACTCTTGTGGCTCTCCACATCACTCTACCGCCTCTTTGGTTGCTTGAAAAAGCTTGACTCAAAAAGGCTTATCACATCCGGGAGAGGTGTCCACCTGCAAACAAAGAGAGAAGAGAACCAGGGCCAAATAAAGTGCACAAGAGGACAAGATATTAATAGGTGTGTGATCATCTCACCAGAACCCAAGTAGAGGCTAAAACATGGGGTGAAAGGCAGAAATTTAGCCTTTTTCTTTGCAACACATCTAGAGTGTTGATTTTTTAAAGAACCACCTCCCGACAAAAAGCTCGAATTTTTGGGGGTACAGGGCTACACCATACCTCCTTTGATGGAAAGTTTCTTGCAAGGTTATTTGATTGAATGAGGACATTAAACAAAGAGGAACAAGTGAAAACACTAGACGGGGAAGATTTCCAAATTCTACTATCCTCACAAGACTAGCTAGAAAGGTCGACCCTAAAAGGGAAACTAGTTCATCAACCATTGCCATTTTTGTCTTCCTTAGGCCTCTCCTTAATCCCAAGTCCCAAGAATTATCAATAAAAACTGAAGAGATCACTTTTCATTAATTTTCTGACAGTGAATAAATAGTAGGGAACCTATCCCTAAGGGGACTTCTCCAACCCAAACATCTTCCCAGAACAACACTTTGTTTCCTGCACAAGCATCAAGTTTAATGTAAGGAAGGATGGAAAGCAAAATAGCATGAATAGCTTTCCAGGGAGAACATCGAGAAGCCCTAGGATCAACTCCCGCATCCCAACCATTGTCTGCCACTCCATGTATGTTGCCAATCATTCTGTGCCTTAGTCTATCCTGTTCCAACGACCACCTCCATAACCATTTCCCCAATAATGCTATGTTTCTCATTCTGACATTTCCTATCCATAGGCCTCCATCTCTACTTCTAGAAACTACCTCCCACTTCATTAGGTGATCCTTCTTAGAGTCTCCTGGTTCCCAGAGGAAGTCTCTCATAATCTTATCTAATTTGTTTGCCACTTTCACTAGTATCCTAAAGGTAGATGGGAAATGCATAAGTAAGTTAGCCAATGTTGACTTAATTAGAGTTATCCTACCTCCCAGGGAAATGTAGTTCCTTTTCCAGTTTGCAAGTTTCTTTGTAAATCTCTCAATCACTGGATACCAGAAGCTCTCTGTATTTGGCTTTCCCCCTAATGATAGTCCTCAGGTATTGTAATGGCCATTGCCCCACCTCACACCCCAAGAGTCTCGCTAGCATATCCACTTCTTCACTCCCTAAATTTACCCTTGCCATGTAACACTTACCCCAATTTACTTTAAGGTTGGAAAGCCTCTCAAAATCATGCACTATCTTTTTAGGTTCATATGTTCTTTCCTCTCACAAAACAAAATAATATCATATGCAAATTGTAGATGTGTAACCACCACTTCTTCCAACTCTCCAGCCTCAATCATATTATTAGCATCTACCCTTAAAATCATTTCACTCAGGACATCAACTACTAAGGTAAAAAGAAAGGGGGATAAAAGGATCTCCTTGTCTAAGAGCTCTTTTAGCAGAAATGAAATCTCTAGCTACTCCATTCATCAAAATTGAGAAATGGCATGAAGAAATACATCCCTTTACCCATCTGCACCATCTCTCTCCAAAATCCCTACACTTGAGAATATCCATCAAAAAGCTCCAATCTACCATGTCATAAGTCTTATCTAGACCCAGTTTACAGACTAGCCCCTTTTGCTTCTCCCTTTTTTTAAAACTCAAGACATTCATTAGCAATTAGAATTTGATCCATTATTTGTCTCCCAAAAACAAAGGCCCTTGATTTGGAGAAATCATCGAAGGGAGGACATTCTTTATTCTTAGGGCCAATACCTTAGATATGATTTTATACATGCTTCCCACCAGACTTATTGGCCTGAAATCCTTCGGCTGAATTGTATTCACTTTATTTGGTATCAAAACAATGAAAGTTGCATATCTTTGCATATCTTTCAAGATTTCTCAGTCATAGACATCATAAGATCTTGGACAGAAGTAGCACAATTATCAAGAGCGAAAGAAGGATGGAATGGAAACCTCCAGATGGTAACAAGGTTAAACTGAATTTTGATGGAAGCTCGTTTGGAAATCTGGGACTGTTAGGTATTGGGGGAGTAATCAGAAATTCTGAAAGGAGAATATTAGCTTTGTTATCTGGACCAGTTGTCCTGGGCAACTCTCTAAAAGCTGAGTTAATGGCATTGCTACAAGGACTGAAGATAGATAGCTAAGCAACTTGGAATGAGGCATATTAAGGTTGAAGGGAACTCCAAGGTGATTATTTCTTGGGCTGAAAACAATAGAAGTATTCCGTGGACCTTCAAACAAGTGATAAGGGAAGTGGAAAAGGTAGCAAGGGGGGTAGAGGCTGAATTCAAATGGATTAGGAGTGCAAATGGATTGGCTGATTATCTTGCTAAACAAGGGGCTTTAAGGCAACAATTGTTTTGGGCTGCAATGTAAAGTGGGACAGAGATTTGTAATAGTATGGGAGATTTAATCCCATACACAAAGCTGTAAAACCTTATTTTAACCTAATTTCAAAAAAAAAAAACATACTCCTTTGCTGATAAAAAAAATAATGAAAGTTGCATTTTCCCCTGAGTTAAATTTGCCTCTCTCAAAGAATTCATCAAAAACTTCCATCAAATCAACCCCAATCATCTCTCCCAACAGTCTTGATAGAATGCCATTGTAAAACCATCCAGCCTTGGGGCTTTAAATCTTTCCATTGAGAAGACTGCATTTCTCACTTCTTGTACTTCAAACTTCTTTTCCAAGGTGTCCAATAACTCTCTATTTCCAGCTCTCCATTCCAAGACCTCTGAACCTTCTCTTGAGCTCCTCAGGGGGCACTCATAGATTGTCTTGAAGTGGTTCACAAAGGCTTGAGCAATGCCCTCATCTCTAGTCAAACTTGTCCATTCCACTCCAGTTTCAACACTGAGCTTTTCCTCTTTCTACCATATGCCAACATATGGAAAAAACTAGTGTTTCCATCCCCTTCCTTAAGCCATTGACATCTAGATTTGTCTCCAACTAATCTCCTCTTTCCTTAGAATCTCTTCTAAATCCTTTTTCAACCTCCACCTTTCCTCCTTATTGTCCGAACTCAAACTTCTCTCAGCTTCCAAACCATCTAACTCCTCTAATCTACTCAAAATTTCCTGCTTTCTTTTCTCAATCCTTTCAATAGTGTCTTTATTCCAAACCTTGATTCTTGCTTTTAGCAACTGTAGTTTCTTGTAAATCTATAGCCCTTCCATCTGATCTCTACTTGATCCTCTTCCCACCATTCCTTCACCATTGGTAAGAATTCAGGGTGTAGCAGCCACATATTCTCAAATCTAAAGGGACAAGGGCCACCCCACACCCTCTCTTGGGCCAAGCTGATTGGGCAATGGTCTGAGACAGGTCTTGGCAAAGCCATGGCTACTAATCCCCGCCATTCCATTTCCCAGTCTGTTGTGAAGAGGAATCTAACTTGCTACAAGTAGGTACCTCTTGAAAATTTAACCAAGTAAAAACTTGCCTTTTGAATTGGTGTTCTGTAACTCAAAGGTTTCTACAAAGAGGTTAACTTCCTCATACTCGAAGTAATTTGGTGGTTCGGGTTGTTTGTTTCACCTAAGAATCTTATTACACTAGTCTCCCCCTGAACAAAATGGACCATCCCATAAACCTCTCAGTGCTGCTAAGTCCTCCCACAAACCCTCCCTTCCCTATAAGAGGTAGGACCATACACATTGGTTAACGCCTACTCCCAACCATCCATCTTCCTCTTGATCTTTATGGATACTGAATATTTCCCAATTAACTCCTCGCTACACTCCAATTCTGCATTTTCCCACAAAGTTATAATTCCCCCAGAGACACCCCATGATTGTGCAAATGCCCAACTTATGCCTCTAGCTGACCAAATACTTCTCACCCATTTTTTATCCAACTTAGTCAGCTTAGATAATCATAACATTATCTGGTTTTTCTCTCCTCAACAGGTCCCTAATTACTCCTCTTTTTCTTGAACTTTCTAACCCTCTTACATTCTAGCTTATCAACTTCATGGGCACCGAAATAAAGCACACCCAAATCAGCCAGCTCCAACTCACCATTTCTTCCTACCCTTCCTTTATCATAATCGACCTCACATTTTAGCTTGTCCATCTCACTTAGCTTTTTCTTTCTCTTCTTTAACACTCCCTCTCCCCTCTTCCTAGGCTCCTCTAATTTCTCCTTCCCCTTTTTCTTCTTATCTGAACCATTTTCCTTTTTTCCCCTTTCTGATTTTTTTTTCTGACCCAACTTTTATCCTTCCATCACCTCTGACTTTCTTCTCCAACCTAGGACTTGGAGTGTTGCCCTCCTCAACCCTTTTTTTCTCTTCCTCCATCTCTTCCTCTACCTGAATTCTAAACAGTTCCATAATCAACTCCCATATTCTATCCCCAACTCTCTGTTTTCATTCTCCAGCAGTAGATCACCAATCACCTCTGTTGCTTGAACCTGATCACCCTGGTTGGCAGACGACAAGGATGGGATAGTCTCTCCTGTAGGCACAACACACAGGAAACACAGGACTATAGGGAGTATTAGTAGTAACGAAAGCTGGGGACAGGGAAGAAAAATGTAAGCACGGAGGGTTTACCAGAGGATTTGACGAAGCTTGACGTCCAACCATTGGGCTTAAATTGGAGGTGTTACCTTCACAACCAACCTCTACACAATTATCTTTGGGAAGGGGCAGTTTGTAGTTCTGTCGGATCGTTGTGGGTTGACTTCATAATCCCTACTAGCACCCTGTACTTGGACTCGCTTTGAGCACAGTTCTCTGTTCTTTGTTTTAGATTTCATTTCCCCCGAAGTGGATCCTGATCTTCCTTCGTCTTTCTCAGACTGGACTGATAGCCTCGGCTGTGTGGCAGAGAGTTCTTCATCGAATAGAATTCTCAAACCTTCTTTAGCTTCTTCTCCAAGTCATGACCGACACTTTCTTTGAACACTGCCGTAACTAGAAACTTCAGAGCTCTCCTCTCCTTTCAAATTCTTTTCCTCCAAACTTACCCAACCTGAATCCAGCATGTCATCCCTATTTTTCTTGCGATTGTACCTTGGATTGGGCTTCTTTGGACTGGTAGAATAGGAAACCAGTCTCGACATCCAAGCAAGCCACAAACTAAAACCCGTCATTGAGTTTGCCACTGTATCCTTAGATTGGGACGATGATACACCTATAAAATGGTCCCCTAAAGCTTGACTTCTTTCCCTAGTCATGTTGTGATCACTTAAGTGATCATGACTTCTTGTTCATCTCCAACTGTGAAGCTAATGGGCCAGGCCTTTCAGGCCCTATAATACCCCCACAAACTTCCTGACTCACGTGCTCACATACAACACCTCGTGACTGGGCCAAGCCATTCAAAGGCCCACCAAGTTTTTCCTCTCCCTTCCTCACATTTGTCCCCATCCCAATCCAATTGTTCGAATTTGAATCCGCCACACCTTTCTCTTTTGACCACTTTAGTGTCTGAGCAAAAGTCTCAAGGAAAGTCGTTGGTCCTTTTCCTTGTTGCTTCGACTTGCCAAACTCAGAAGTAACTTGGAGTTCACCTTTCCAATTCTCAGCCTTTTCAGCTTCCTTGTTCATGAAACTTTTCCAGCTTTCTCTTTTCTCCTCTTTCTTCAAGGCTGCCATGATACCAGTTCTTGGCCACATCATCTTCATCTTCCTCAACCCTTCCTTCCACCACAGTGCTCCCGCAGACGTTGTAATCCAAGTTTTGAACATTAGACCTTTTGAGAACACCTCTATGTTGTAATGAATTTTTAGTAGATTGGAAGTGCAAACATTGTTTGATGTAATGGAATTGATGATTAGATATTGAAATGTCCAATTTGTTTTTTTTTTCATCAAATAAGATACTTTTTTTGATAGATGAGAAAACTTTTATTATAAAATGGAGAATAATAGATACAGATCATCCCATGGAGAGGCACGAGCTACGACCTCTCCAAGCAATCAAAACCAAAAACAAACTACAAAGGTGCCAAATACAACTGTTCTTGCCCCTTGCTTTGCTAGACTATTTGGCATAGTATTAGTTGATGTTCCCACCCATTTTAAATTTCAGCATAAAACTTTTGGAAAATGGAAAACAATTCACTCCTTTCTTTCATTAGGTAAAGCCACGTCATCCTTGAATAATCATAAAAAAAAATAACAAAGTATTTGTAACCATTGTTTGACATTATTTTATTTGGACTCCAAATATCTGAATGAACTAAAGAAAAAGGACTCGACATACAATTATCAACCCTAGGACTAAAGGGAGCACGATGATGTTTCCCCAACTAACACGGCTCAAAATCCAAAACAGAAAGACGACTCAACGATGGAATAAGTGACTTCAGTGCTTTAAGCGATGGGTGACCAAGTCTACAGTGCCATCAGAGAGGAGAGAGAGATGTCTGAAGAGTTGTTGACGAACCACCACCACCATCAAGATAATACAGTCCACCAACTTCATGCTCTCTACCAATCTTCATCTCTGTCTTGAGATCCTGAAAAACACAAAAGGAGGGGTAAAAGGTCATAGAGCAATTAAAAGACTTGGTTAACTTACTAACAGACATAAGATTAGAAGGGAATTTTGGGACATACAAAACTGAGGACAGGGATAAAGGGTCTATGTCAACATTACCAACACCACAAATGAAGGATGTAGAACCATTACCAAGGGTAACCGAATGTGATGTGGAGCACCGTGAAACGGAGGAAAACACACATGGAGTCCCAGTCATATGATTGGAAACTCCAGGGTCGATAATCCAGGAGGTGGGTTTCAATGCTAGACAAGCTATAGTGCCATACCTGAATGTGTGAGAGTAGCTGTATTCTGTTGAAAGGTGGCCTGGATACTACTCATACTCATCACGTGGGACACTCATCATCTCCTTCCCAGAGACATCCATAGATGTAGAGGGCATCTGATCAACTTGTTGGATATCCTGTCTTGAACTACCATTATTGGCCACTACATGATTTGCCCAAGTCGAAGGTGGGTCATGCAAATCATAACAAAAGTTAATGGTGTGCCCTTCGATACCACAATGTGTACACCTTCTCGGACCATTACTACGTCCTCTACCACGAGCTCCCCCTGAATCTCGACCTCCAACACGTCTACCATCACGACTATACATGGGTCCACCACCACCACTACGACCATACATGGATCCACTGCTATCACTACGACCAGGCTGGACTCCTCGAGCTCCACCTCTAACACCACGACTTCACCCTCTTGTCATTGCAAAGGTAGGCCTATCAGAGATATTAGAATTCTCTGTGGGCTCAATAGAAATCCTCCGAAGATGGCAAACACCTCTTCTAGAGACAGAAGAGCTAACCCTCCTAGTATCTGTGCTCTCACTGGTTCATATTCAGATTTCAGCCCTACTAAAAACTGGTCACATCTAGTTGTTCTCTCTATTGTTGCTGAATCTTAAAATCAGAAGTGAGGGGATGGTACACATTCAACTCATTACAAAGATTCCTCATGCTAACATAGTACTCCTCAAGACTCTAATTACCCTATTGTAGATTAAAGTACTCTTGATAAAGCTGATACACTCTAGTAGTATTGTCTTGTCCCGAGTACAATTTTTTGGCATGGTCCCAAATCTCCTTGACTGTATCTAGAAACACAGTACTCCTACTCTTGAAGACTAATTACCCTATTGCAGATTAAAGTACTCCTGATAAAGCTGATACACTCTAGTAGTATTGTCTTGTCCCGAGTACAATTTCTTGGCATGGTCCCAAATCTCCTTGGTTGTATCTAGGAACATAAAATTCACACCGATCTTGGGTTCCATACTCTTCCATAATCAGGTCATGGTGCATATTCTTGTTCCCAATCACTATACTCCAGAGAGTCAACGGGAGGTTTTTCTTATTTTACATGCTTCACTTTATTCTTAGCTCTAAGAAAGACCTCTACAGATTTTGCTAGAAGTCATCTAAACATTCAGGTAGTCGGTGGGAAACATAACACTAGAATTGTGTTCACTACTTTCTCCCATATCTGAATTCCCCCTTTTTTCGTATATCAAGCTTCTAAATCACTTTTCACCACACTGAACACTAGTGAAACCACCCACAGTCACAATTTTCAGCAATACGCATCGCTGATTTCTTCACTTTCAGCACCATAAAACTACCACACAACTACCTGAATACACACCATAGCACTGTCACTGTGAAAGGGAGGAAAACACACCCGAAAAAGCCCCCTTCGTGCCATCAATTAGAGGGCTTCCTACGAACCACCACAAACACCCACTAAACCACTGACAGGAGGCATGAAAACCTCCAAAGGGAATTGGCGATCACTCCTTTTCAGCCCTTTTCCCTATCTCCAACGATGATGAAGAAAACTGTAAAACCCTAGGCTGAATGGCAATAGGACAGAATTCTGGGCAGATCTGATTTTGTCAACCTGGCTCTGATACCATGATAAGTTCAGACCTACACTAGAATTCTGTTAGAATTAGAGGAAGGTTAGAGGGGATAGAAGAGAGAAAAAGAGGAGAAGAAAAGAAAGGAGGAGGAGAAAACTGGCTTGAACAAGAGAGAAAAGTCACTATCTCTAGTTGGCCAGGTTATATTTATATGTTTCTATTAAATTAAAACAAAAGACTATCATGTCCCTACTTGAAGTATAGGACACATCGCTTAACATAAAAATTACACATAAACTTGAACATAAATAGAAGGACTAAACTACTCCTATACAGTCGCCAATAACACATAATAAGGATGTTGGGAAGGAAAACTGAAGTGTGGAAACAGAAGAACCAGGAATGAATAAGAAATTTATGCAGGGTGTCCGTAAGAAATAGCTGAGGATCATCAGAGGCAGGATAGGTTTGCACGAGATAGGGGCAAACCATAGGTATTTAGAAGTAATATATGGATTGAAAAGGAGACAGGAAATCTTCCTAAACAAAACCATACTGAGGGGGGAAGGTAATTTTCACACCACCAAACAAGGAAAGCTAACCGTTGGTTTCTCTTTAGTCACTATGTCCCCCCTTTAGACAGAGCCCATGTAACCTTGTCAATTCGAGTTTAGTTACTAATGTTTGCTCTGTGTCTGAAGCTTTTGTTCAAAATTCTCATCCAAGATTCAGCATGGGAAGCCAATGGCAGAGATAATGATGATGCGAGAAACAATGGGGAAGTGATGGGGAGAAGGGAAGGAATTGTCTTAGAGGAAGAAATGGATTAGGGAAAAAAAATTGGGAACTTATAGAGATGTTACTGGAAGGTTAAAAAAGAAGGAATTGTAGAAGGAAGCAATGGGTAAGCCAAGTGAAGAAGAAACTAAGGTAAATAAGGGAGGGGAAGAGAGTGGAGAGGATAGAGTGAATAGAGAGGAAGAGAGGGAGGAACTAGTAGAGGTGGCAGATTTTGTTAGACAGCTAGGACGTAAATTGAAGGATCTAAATGACTTGAAAGTCTTATTGAAGAAGAAGGAAAAAAGAAAAAAAAGTGGGAAAAGGAAATTGAGTGAAGTTGGATGTGAAGGGGGACAAAATGTTCAGTGAGAGAAGGGAAAAGTGGAAAGGGAATAAGTAGGTTCTGGGGAGTGCGATGAAAAGATCAATAATTAAGGAGGTGCTTAGGAAAGAAAACTTGGATGTGGTTTTAGATCTAGAATCCAAGCTGGTAGAATTCGATCATAGGTGGGTAGAAGTATTTGGAAAACAAGGGGGGTTAAATGGGAGTTGCACCATCGTGGGGATTCTTAGGTGGTTTAGCGATATTGTGGAGAAGTGAAGTGCTAGTAGTTATTGAAGAACTTATGGGTAAGTTCTCAGTGTCTATTAAATTTAGACAAGTAGAGGATGGATTTGAATGGGTATTGACAAATCTTTATGGCTTTAATGATTATAGGGAGAGAAATGAAATGTGAAGAATTGGGTGATATTAGAGGACTGTGGGAAGGACTTGATGCATAGGGGGGATTTTAAGGTAATCAAATTCATAGATGAAACTAACAACTTGAGGCAGTGGGTGATGACAAGTATGAGGAAGTTTAATCATTTTGTGAGTACTTATGAGCTTAAGGAGGTCCAATTACTTAACAGTAATTTTACCTGGTCTACTCTCCAAATGAATTCAATCTGTTCTAAATTGGAAGGTTTCTATTCTCACTAGATTGGAGAGAGAATTGGAGAGGGTTGGTGTCTAGAGCTTTGCCCAGGGTAACTTTTGACCATTGGTCAATTTTGATTTCAAAGGAGGGGAGTTGAGAAGTGCTGGACCATCTCTGTTTATATTTGAAAATATGTGGTTGTGCCATTTAGGATTTATCAAAAGAGTTAAGGATTGGTGGGAGGAAAGTGAACCTAGAGTCAAGTGGAAAGGAATGAGTTTTTCATAAGAAGCTTCAGTATTTGAAAACCAAATTTAAAGAATGGAACACTTCGGAGTTTGGGAGATTAGAAGAAAGGAAGCAAGCTGTGATTGATGAAATTTATGAATTAGACGTGAAAGAAGGGGGTTCTTTTAAGGAAAGTAATAAGGAACAAAGACAGACTTTGAGGAATCAATTGGAGGACATTTTATACGAAGAGGAAATAAGTTGGAGACAAGAAATCAAGGCATAAGTGGTTAAAAGATGAAGATTGGAATACAAAATTCTTTCATGTTGTGGCGAACAAGAGAAGAAGGAAAACTTTCCTAGCTAAGTTAGTGGTAGAGGGTTCAACCATTATGCAACAAGATGAGATAGTTGGAGCTTTTGTGGATCATTTCAAATCTATTTTTAGAAGCCCCTAAATGGCAAAGTGTGGGTAAAAAGGATTGGAGTGGCCAAGGTTAGAGATTGAGGTCAATGATTGGTTAGAAAGAAGATTTGATTTGGAGGAAATAAAGGAAGTAGTATTTTTTATGGATAAAGCAAAAGCCTTAGGGCCAGATGGGTTCACAATGGTATTTTATCAAGAGTGCTAGAATATTTTGAAAGAAGGCCTTAAATTAGTGTTTGATGAATTTTACAAGAGAGGAGTAATTAATCTGGGGTTAAACTCCAATTATCCTGGTGAATAGCTTGTATAAGATTATAGCAAAGGTGATGTCTCTTGGGATTAGTCTAGCCCTTCCTACCATCATTGCACTTAATCATGGGGCTTTTGTGAAAGGGAGACAAATAGCTGATCAAATTTTAATAGTAAACGTAAGTGTGGAGGACTTGAAGAGAGCTGGGAAGAAAGGAGTGGTTTGCAAGCTTGACCTTGGACAGATGGTGTAAATGGGTGCTGGGATGCCTTTGGATTTGCCATTACTTTATCCTGATGAATGGAACAGTGGTGGACTTTTTCCTTACTTTGTGGGGTATCTGACAAGGGGAACCCCTCTCTCCCTTCCCTTTTACCTTAGCAGTAGATGTTCTTGGGAGATTAATCTCTAGAGAATATTCAAGAAATTTAATAAGGGGTTGGATAGTTGGAAGGGAGGGGGTACTTCTTACTCATTTACAATTTGCAGATGATATGATGCTTTTTCGTGAAGAGGATGATTTGAGGTAGGTTAGGAACTTGAAACTACTTGTACAACTTTTTGAGCAAATGCAAAACTTAAAAGTGAAGTTTGATATAAGCTGTATAGCGGGGATCAACATAGAGGAGGGGGAGGTATCTGAGTGTGCAAATATTTTGGGGTGTGAGGTGTCCAATTGGCCATTGAAATACTTACAATTTTCTCCTCCTAATTGTTTCTTTCTTTATTCTGGTGTGGGTGGACTCCCTCATCAAATGTGCAAAGTTTCTTCGCCTCTACAATGTTCAGTTGGCCAATGAAAAGGGGAAGGATAGTATGGAGATGTGTATGGGCTGCCATACTATTTGGGAAGAAAGGAACTCAAGAGTGTTTTTCAAACAAGGAGAGTAATAAAGAAACTAGCATAGAGGTGGTCTACACTCACTGGAAGGAAGTTGCTAATTCAGTCCCATTTAAGGAGGCCTCAACTCCACTATTATGCTCCCCGCCCCCCAAATAGTGGTTTTATTAAGTAAGTTGAATTTCGATGGAAGTAGTGTTGGAAATCCAAAGCCCTCAGGCATTGGAGGTGTGTTTAGGGATAAGGAAAAATAATTGCGTTTTTCCTAGGACCAATTGGAGTAGGTGACTGGGCTGAGTTATTGGCGGCGGTAATGGAAGAAATACAAAGAGCAAGGAATATGAACATTAGTAAGCTGATCATTTCCAACCCAACCCATTTAACCCACCCCGCCCATTGTGTTAGATTTTTTGTTTTTGTTTTTGTGTTTTCTGTAACTTATATATTTTTTGTGCAATTTCTATTATTCCTATTTTTCTTTTTTCTATAATTTTTGTTTTATTTTCCTGTAATTTCATTTTTTTTGCATTTCCTGTAATTTTCTATAATTTGAATTTAAAAAGCTAATGGGTTGGGTTGAACTCAACCCATTTACTTTGTTCTAAATGGGTCATTAAAGGGTTGGCGGGTTAGACTGGTTGGGTTGAAGCTCAACCCAAACCTGCCCAATTGCCACCCTATTTGGGTCAAAAGAAGTGCTTATTGTCTTACTGATGTTTAACAAGGGGTGAATAGGGTCTCGTTGTTTTGGTCTCAGATGTAATTGATTTGATTTTGGTTTGTTTTATGTTTGAAACTCTATGGGAGGGCTAAGAAAGCTTCTTTCTCTCTCTCTCTCTCTCTCTCTCTCTCTCTCTCCCCCCCTGTTCTTATACTTGGCTTGCTTTGAATCATTAATAAAGCTTAGGCTGTGTTTGGTTGCAGTGCAATTTTATTTGCACTAGTACAAATGCATGGGAGTGCAAATGTGAAAAATGCAAATTCTTGTTTAATTTTGTTTGGATTTTACTTTATTCTGCTTCATGTTTTAATTTACCTTTTTTGTAATGTGATCAAACAAAATAAGCTAAAATTTGAAACAAAAATAGGTCAAAATTTATACTCAAATCATTTGCACTGCCATGGTTTTGCATCAGTGCAAATTTATTTGCATTGCAACCAAACACAGCATTACCCATTATTGATAAAAAAACATTATTTTATGTATTATTAGTATTGTATGGTATCTAACATGTATTTCATCTCTTCATAAAAACTATTAAAGTGTACATTTCTTATATGTTTATGCCTTATAGTTAGTTATTTCAACCTTAGATTTAGTGTTATTGATGTATTTGTGTGATTTGTAGGGGTGAACATTTGGTTTATTTGGTTAAAAATGAAACCGATTAAACCAAAATTTTGAATCCAAAATTGTAAAGAGAAAACTGAACCAAAACCAAAAATTTTGGTTTTAATCAAATAATGCTTACTCCTAGGGATTTGTAAGAATTTCTCCAATGTATCCATGCGTTGTATTGCAACACATATCTGTATATAAGCTTACCGATATCATGTGATACCAATATATTGAACCTTGGTAGGTGTTTCTTTTCCTTTTATTGCTATTTTTCGATTTAGCATATAAAAGAGATTACGCTTGTTTTTTTATCAGTAAAAGGATTACTTTTCTTAAGAGCTCACTAGATAGCCTGACTAACCAACCTGTTCCCACCATCTACAGGATGGAACAGTCCTGAATTTTTGATAGTAAAGCTACTGTCTTCCTAAATTAAAGTTCTGTTTTTGGGGGTATTCATTATTGCTGACCTAAGTGAAGCACTGGAACGACCAAAAATACAGTGGTAATTTTAGAAAGTCAAGATAGACGGTACTTACAACAAATATATACTTCTTTGTGCAGGCTTTGAAGGCTGCAGGCCAGATTTGGCTGCTGTCGAATTTTGATTCACAAGAAGACATAGCCTACCCAAATGATCCTAGGGTTCCGGTCAAGGTGGATGATGACCTAAAGCAGCTATTCAGGGAAATGAAGCTGCCAGTAGATATGGTCGACATAGAAAAGGACCTTCAAAAGAATGGGATGAAGCCTGCAACCAACTCTGCCAAGAGGCGGGCTATGGCCCAAGTGCATGGCATTGCACCCAAGTCAAAGACCAAGAAGAAGCATCGCGAGATTAGCAAGAGGACCAAACTAACAAACGCCCACCTTCCCGAGCTCTTCAAGAACTTGAATGTCCCTGATGCTTGAGGTATATTTAGTTAAATTAACGGGGCTTTTCATTTGTTCTACAAGGGAAAAGAATACGCATACTTGTGAAAATGATCCAGTTCCATGGTCTAACACAACGCTGTAGCATGTTGGTCTCCTTTGGAGGGAACTACGTACGCATACTTAAGCGTTAAGGGAGTGCAGGGGTAAAATAGTTTAGGTTGTAGACTTGTATCACTAGTAGAGAAGTTGGTTGCTTCCAAAGGAGCTTGCCATTGAATTATGTACTTGCTGATAGCAGGATTCATATAGGGATTTACTTTTGTTAATTATGATATCATTCCAAGTTTTCAACCCATTAGCTTTTAATATTGTACCACTATCACTTTCAAAGGGGAGATGCCAATCTCTTTCTCTCTTCTCTCTGTCTGTCTATGGTTCTGTTATGGTTGGTTGCGTTTAGGGTTCAAATGGGGTTGGGTTGAAGTGGGTTTTTTCTTATGCTGTCACATGTTCCTACCTGGTTGGTTAAACCTAATTGCAATAAATGACAGAGTGGGAAGAGAGAGAGAGAGGGAGGAGGAAAGGAAGGTTTAATGTATTAGAAGCATGAAGAGTATTGGAAAGACAATTTTAGGAGATTTATCATAGACACGGACACGTATGGGTATGGTAGAAAGATTGATATGCATGGAATGCTTAGGAAAAGTCGAACAAACTGAAAAACATATATCAGTAACATCAAGGATAATTTTTTGATGACTAAAAATAAGTCTTATAAAATACTGATAAAAAATAAGTCTTTAAATATAAAAAAATACATATTTTAATAGTTTTACCTGGTCAGAAATACTTTAATGGTTTATGTGAAGTATAAATTGGGATATACTCTTTTTTTGCTTCATAAATTGGGATACACTTAATTAACATTGAAAATGATGGAAAGATTGAATACATGTATTTAAAGGTTCAAAACATTGTATCGACTATTGCACTTTGAAGCTTGGATGTGAATATGTGTTGGACACTTTGGATATACATGAATATGGTGAAAAATATATGGATAGAATTAGATATTATTAGGGAAGTTCTCATAAATCCTATAAATACATCAATATTACTAAATTTAAAGTTAAAATAATGTGAATAAGATATAAATACATAATAAATGCAGAGTTTAATAGTTTATATAAAGAGATACATTAACAAATAACAATGCATCAAATAATGTTTAAGCTTTCAATCTACTAAAATAAAATTATTTTATACCATGAATATCATTTAAAACATATAAAATAATTTTTTTAATTTTTTTTTTTATTTTTGGTCTTTTCTACTTTCTTTGAAGAAATCTAATAAAGATCACAAAATGAGCCACAACATACGTCAATTGAACATGATGATTAAATGAAAAATAAAATTACCTCTTTACATATTTTTCTTTGGTTTTGCAAATTAGGAGTGAAGAAAGAATTACAACTATGCTTAAAACAAACAGTATAATGATTTAAGTTAAGAAGATTTGTTAAAAAAAATAGATATTTTACCAATTGGTGCATCATATCCATTTGTATCCATTGTAATATATTGTTATGCAATCAATACAATATTGGCACAAGTTGAATTTTTGTAAATGTGCCCAAAAAAAGACAAGATTACAACACAGCCCATCCCTTGCTTAGACAGAGTATTCGTAAAGGAATTTACACTTCTCTTTTACTTACTACAATTGAACTTCCAACCCTTGTGCTAGCCAATTGAACAATCTTTTTTCATTAGCGAACTTCTATAAACCATTTTCTTCTATTTGTACCAATCTATAACCATTTTTGAGTCCCCTTCAACAATGAGCTTGCGACAATTCATCTCTTCCATCACTACCAAGATCCTAGCTCGGAGTGAGTCACCAACACTAATAGGATTGGAAAATAAAGCAATTGCTCTCCAATCTTCGTTCCTAAGGTTGTGTTTGGTGTCTTAATTTCCTTCATTTGTACTACAATCAAACAAAATAAGCTTAAATTTAAAATAAAAATAGGCTAGAACTTACACTAAAATCATTTGCATTGTCATAATTTTGCATCAGAATAAATTCATTTGTGTTGTAGCCAAACACAACCTAAAGGTTCCTCCAATGCCAAACGACCCCATGTTACTTTCACTATTGCCATCAAAGTTTAGTTTGTCAAAACTAGAAACTAGTGGAGAAAATGGGGTTGGTATTGGCTTTTACAAGGGATTAATCAGTTAATTCATTTTGATCCATTATACCACTCTAATAGTAACTGCTTCAATAATGTTATTCCTTTCTTTGTCAAAAAAATAAATAAATAAATAAATAACCATTGAGTTCCTTTTTTCCCAAATTGTCTAATAAGTGGTAGGTCTAACACATCTTGAAAGAGTTTTACCCCTCTTCTTTGGCCACCTAAAATAGGAATAAGCAAATTATCTTTTTATATTTTCTTGAGGTCCACTTGTAATCAAGCAAAGAGAAAAAGTAAACCTAAATATCTAAAACAAAAGGATTGGACATTAATAAGTGATAACAACTTTCACCATTAGCCATACACCAATTAAGAGATAAGAACCACTTGGGTCTTTCAATGAAAAAAGTTACAAGTACTATACATTCTCGAAAATCTCTCCAACAAAAAGCTCCAATCCTTAGAGGAATTGATTTACCCTAAACTTCCAAGATTAAAAAGTCTTACCTCATGCTATTAGAGGGTTGCACTAATGTCACGGGGCTAGTCGTTGGGATCCCGTGCAGCACTTGAATGCGATAAGTAAGCCTAAGCAACAAGCAACAACACAAGAAAAGGCAACAAAGATGGCACACGAATTAGATAAAAGGCAAATTGTATTGCATTAATGGATGGAAAGCATAAGCACGCAGTTCAGTGTCGAGGGGATCTCATGCTTAACCTTTACATGCTCATGACTCACTCGACTACCTACCTCCCCTCAAAGAGTACGTTAAGCTTTTGGGGGAGTGACAATAGGAAACATCAAAAGGATGAAAAATCATACTATATAATTACAATAACACCATTGGCAGTCCCCCCTTACAAAATACATGCAAAGCCCACCCATGACACACATGTTGACACCATGAAGGCACGCGGTTGGCACTCTGATGGCTCACGGTAGGTGCTTGATGGCGTGAAGAAGGAGTCACCTGTGACACTAAGGCATTGAAAAAATAGGCATAAGCACATGAAAATACACCACATGAAGTCAATCCATATCTTGTTATCTCTCCTCACCAAGTCCAAAATAATTTCTCCCAAAATCTGAATTAAAATTGAAACACTATGGACTTTAGAGTTTTTAATATTTTTTTAAAACCCAAGTCTCAATTAATCCTAAAGTTTGAGTCTAAGGGAATAAAAAAGGTAGACACTAGCTCATCTTAAAAAAAAAAAAAAGAAATGGAATATAATGAAGGGAATTGTTCTTTCAAACACATCCCCTACCTAATTATGCTCCTAAAATTTTACTTGGTTAAAAGAACAAAGGCTATACATCATAAAAAGCAAAGAAAGAAAGAAGAATAGCATGTATAGATTTTTAGAGAGAGACTCATGTATCCCTAACTAGAACTCCAATGTCCCATTCATCAGGCATTTGCCCATGAATACTTATAATCACCTTAGTCTATAACTTGTCATTTTCCATTAGCAATCTTCGTAACCACTTTCAAAGCAAAGCTTCATTATTATTTTGAATATAATAATAATTTGTTTTGACACTTATAAATATACTAATTTCAATGATCATTTTTTTAGCATTTGTTGACAAATTCATCAAGAAAAGAAAATTGTCTTAAAGCTTAAGGTCTAGAATAAATATATCCATAAAAAGTAATGGTTTAATCGTATATTTGTTGTCTTTAAACTTAAATATAAAGATTTAAATCTTTTTACTAGTGGCATATATATCTAAGGTTAAGATTTAAAATATTCACATACATTAATTTGTATTAATTAATATATATCCATTTTTTAAGTTATGAATATATCGTATGGGTGAAATGATCAATATGAGCATATGATACAAAATGATATAATGAGAGTACATTATGTTTTTAATATAACAATCCTTCATATTTTCTCTCATTAAAATGTTTATAATTATTTTTATTCTCCAAACTTTTAGAAAATAACTATTGTTTATTTTAAGATTTATTAAAAATAAAATTGTTTTAAAATTTATGATGTAATTGTAAATTTATTATCTTTGAACTTAAATATAAATATTCAAATGTTCTTACTAATGATTTTATATCCCATGCCAAGATTTATTATATGAATACACATTAATTTTAATGAATTAATGTATACTAGTTGTGAAGTTATGAACATGTAACATATGTGAAATAACTAATATATGCATGATACTAATCTTTACGAGAATACATTATATTTTTTATGATAATTTTTATGTTCTTAAATTTAAATTTGTATTATTCCCAATCATTATTCTTATTAATTTCAAAAATAAAATTCAAAGTATTGATATATTAGAGACAAAAATTGTATTTATAGAATTTTTAACTATCAATGTTCTTTTTCTTTTTCTTTTTTTTTTTTTCACTTTGATGATTCAAGTATACATATATTAAGAGAAACATTAATGTTTAAACTTATTAAGAATATCTAAATCATTTTGATATTGATGAATAAAAAAATTGATATGTATTAATACTTTAAATCTTGCGTGTAACATGACATTAAACTTAAATGATTAGTATAGTATAATATATTACTTGTATAAAATTTTTAATAGTTTTATACTTAAAATTAAGATTTAAAGTATTGATTTGTATTAATTGATACATATCAATTATTTAAATCCCTATAATTATTCATTTTTCTTTTATATTTAAGGTAACTTTTTAAATTCAAATGTCTCATAAGTGATTTTTCTCATTAAAAGCTTGTTTTCAAAGTCAAATTGTTTACATTATAATTTTTATTTTTTTAATAATATATTATGCTACTCTCCTTAATTTTTATAACTAAGGCTTAACGTATCAATATACTAGATATATATAAAAATTACATATTAATTACTTTGAAAATTAATACATTTGATACGCAATGATATTTAAGCATTGTTTATAATACATTATTAAATTTTAATGATTAACAATTAATAATACATAATTTGTTATATTAAACAATATATGTAAATTTCTTAGTTATTTATTTAAAAGATGATATATCTACGAGTATACTATAATTAATACTTATTGTAATTGTATGCATTTTGTTTCTTAATTTTTAAATTTTCTCGTCTTAGTCAATGATTGTCATAAAGTGTTAAATTTGATTTTTAAAATTTATATATTTATACATATTAACAAAAACTATATTGATATTTTTTGAGAACTAAGGTAAGTATATATTTTAATTCTTAGTAAATGTTTGTCACTAATAGTTATCATTATGTCTTGATGGTTCAAATTATATAAACTATCAAAGTATATTTTTTAATGTATAAATAACTAATTTATAGTTAATGTAAAATTTATATATATTATTATTAATATATTTTTTAGTATTTATTTAAAATTTTTAGTGTATTCATATATATCTTAACTTATTCACCTTATCTATTCATACTAAAAGTATATTGTGATGCATCTCTTAAAATTATAATTTTATATATATTTTACATGTATATAGTATTTTCAATATTGTACAAAGTTTAAAGTATTGATATATATTAATTTTTTTAGGTTAATATTTTTGATATAAAATTATAAATTAAGAAAGTAAAACATAATTTTTCTTTGAAAGCAATAAAACTATTACTACATAACATTTTAATTACCTATCATTATTAATTATATGTATATATATCCAAATTTTAATTTTTAGATATCATTTGTTCTTAATGATGTTTTTGTTATTAAATGTTTAAAAAATTGATTAGTTACTAAAATTATATATTTTATAAATATTAATAAAAATTATATGAAATGTTTTAAAAAATATATACGTTTATACATATGTATATTTTAATTATTCATTTTGTTATTAATATATAATCTATTGTTACTAATATATAAAATTATATTTACTTTAATAACATCTTTCATTTTGTTATTTTTATTTTTAAAGAAAGATAAATGAGAATGCACACAATTTATATAACTTGATATAAAAGGTAGTGTTACAAGTAGAAAGGCTTAGAAATAGGATTTTGGTGAAAATAATAAGAAATGATTTAAGAACCCATAATTTAATGATAGATGTGTAGGGATGGCAATGGAATAGGTTTTACAAATTTTAAACATTTAGTGCCTCTTAAACATTTCAATTGTATAATGTACAAAACTTGTAATAAGTTGGACTTTTAATATCCAAACCCTTTCCACATATAAAAATGAAAAAACCTCATTGGCCCTACCTTCCACACATTTAAGAATTGAATATGTTAGGTTAGTGGGTTGGGCCTAGAACCCACATCTAATTTTTGCTATAAAAACAATAAACAAGCAAAATAATATGATCAAACAGAAAAAAGAATTTAATTATTTGATTAAAACATCTAAAAAACATACTAGTTATTAATTATCCTTTAAATAAAATATAAAAGATTATTAAATTATATACAATACATAACTTTGTCTTATAATAATAATTTAATTATAAGCATTATGGCATTTTAGTAAATTTAATGTATAGGTTGAAGAATGTTGGGTTTAACCTAATACTACAACTACTTATACCAATATGAGTTGTAAAATCTTAAAACCCATCTCCATTGCAAAATCCATTATTCTTCATAGAAAAGACCCATCTTATTGAAAAGGGTAAGGGCAAATATCTACTAGGTAAAGTAGAAATTGTCAATCCTATGAATATAGCATGAATAGAAATAAAAATTATATAGTTAATCGCATATAATTAGGACATATATAATTATGAGAATAAGAGTGCACACACATTAAGTTTTAATCTACCTTAAGCTAGTGATAGAATCAAATAATTATTAGAATTGTGTCTATTCACACTTTTATATTAACTAGTAAATATGTCGTATGTGCGTTCCATGTGGAAATTTTAGATAACATTAATAAATTTAATACCTTTATTAGAATAATTTAAAAAATGATAAATAGTTAAAGCATAGTGTGTTGGTGGATTTATATTTTATATTTCATTTTTATTATTATTTAAAATACTTCCTATTTGTCATATTTATTTTTGTTTATCATGAAAAAATATAATATTAGATATATGTACATATTTTATAGACAAATTGTATTTTCTATTTTCTAGTTCAATTTATTTATTTTTAAAATTTTTATTATATAATTATGGCATTATGTTTTAGCCTATTTGACTTGAAAAAAAATGCATTATCATTTCTGGCAACTTTAATGTTTTTATTCCATTTATATAATTAATTTTAAAAATAATTCTTGTTTATCACACTTATTTTTGTATGATATGATAAGTTTATAATATCTAAGATGTATCAAAATTTTTTATAAATTTTATGTACTTTTTATTTTTTTTGCATTTTTATATATTTTTTGCATTTTTATTATTTAATTATGACAATATTGGTTAACCCATTTAATCAAACAATTGGACTATTATGGTGCAAGTCAAGTAGGTTGGGCTGCATGTAATCCAAGGTTCAAAGTATCAATACACAAATGTGTATTGATAGAGGTGTACTTGTACTAAAATCTATGTGCTTTTATATATATTTTTTATTTTTTAAAAAATGGTTTATATATATAAAGGGTTCCTGAAACACTTGTAAAAAACCCAAAAGATACGATACAATTTGCTCGATATGAGGAGTATCATATCAAAATTTTGATCATTAATTTAATGTTAAACCAAATCCAACCCCATGCATTAGACCTAAGGCTGTAGACCAAAGCCAAGCCTAATTTGTATAACATGGGTCAACCTGAATTTAAATTTGATGCACTTGGGTTAGTCTTGGACTTTATTCTATCAATTAGTAGTATGACAAAATTTGACATACACATGCATGTGCATGCATGTACATGTGCTATATATGTGTTTATGATTGTATGTATATAATTAGGCATAACTTTATCTATCTAAGGGCTAAGTTTGGGCCCAACCTAAAAAATAAAAAAGCCTAAACTTTTGAGCTTAGGCTTAGGTGCAAGCCCAAGTTGAGGACAAAAAATCAAAGCTAGCTTATCTAAAATTACAAACTAGGTCAATTCGAGATTGAGTTAAGCCCACCTAATTTGCCTCCCTATGGACCATTGACTATCAATTAGATGCAAAAATAGTTTTTCTTTTATGTTAATTTACCTTTTAATGCTTTTTCTTCCATTAACAACAATGACTCTTATCTATCACACTTAGTATTGTTTAATATGATAAATACATAATAATAGAGATGCTCCTAATTGTTTGTTTTTTTACAAAATTACTATGTTTTTAATAATTTGTGTCTATCTGTTTTAAAATTCTATTATTTATTTATTATATCATGGGTTAATCCATTTGACCTAAACAGTTGAATCATTAACTCTTATCTATTTAGCATGCTTATTGTTGTTTAATATGATAAATAAATAATATTGGAGATGTGCCTAAAATTTTTCAGAATTTTTTAATAATTTTTATAATATTTTTATTTATATTTATTTTTTAAACTTTTATTAATTAATTATGAGAACATTGGTTAACTCATTTGATGTCGATGGTTAAACTATTTACTTGCCACTCAAAAAAGGTGGTTTGTTTAATTATTTTCCATGTTGATTTTGAATATATGTTTTAAATTATTAAAAATATCAAATATAGATTTAATTTGTAGAATTTATTGGTGATAAACAAAATACTTCAAATAAAGTGCCCAAGGAGAGAGAATTGGAGTTAATACCTTAATGAGAGGGTAAAATATTGGATATAAATTTAATTTATATAATTTATTGGTGAGAAACAAATATACTCCAAATAGAGTATTTAAAGAGAGAGAATGGAAATTAATACCTTAATGAGAGGGAATTTAATGAAGTGGAAATTAATAGAACTTTAAATTCTACTTTTACCCATATAGTTAAAGAGGGACTAAATTCCTAATATGGGTGTTTTAGTTAGGAAAAGTCTACAAAGTTCATTATTTAATTTGTCATAAATATAACATTTAATGAAAGGAAATGTGAGTTAGTACATTAAATATAGGATTTAATTATTGATGAAGAATATAATGGATTTAATAAAAGTAGTAGTTCAAAATGTTTGTTTGCCTTCATAATAAAGGGAGATCATGTTTAACAAATAAGGGTATTTTAGTAAAAAATAGAATTTAGACCTCATTCACACTTGCAATTAAACTCATGCAATGTACATGTGGTTAACTAGAAATTTGGTTAGGTTTGGATTTAGGGAAGGAGTGAACATTTTTATCCTAATTTAGGTTAGGGCCCACAAATTTTACGATCAGTTCAAGCCTGAAATATTAAGTCATGCATTCAAGACCAACCTACAAATTTCGAAATGTATCAGTCGATAGGTATCATACCTTTAAGGGGTCGGCACGGGAAATGCTACAAAATCATTTGTATCGTGTCTTTTCATTGTGCCGACCCCGTATCGTGACCGTATTGGGGCATATTAGGGGCATATCGGACTTGTATCAGGAAATATCAGGGTGTATCAAGACTGTATCATAACCGTATCGTGGTGTATTGGCTGATACAATATAGTATCCTATAGGCAAAAAATGAATTAATTTTTTTGAGAAAAAAGGCTTGTAACTCTCTCCAAAAGCCTTCTTTCTCTCGCAAACTCACCAAATCATCCCTACACATTCTTGGATTGTAAAGTCTTTAAAAAAACCCAAAAACAACCTCCAAAACTCAAGAATTTTTAGGTTTTTTCAACTTTTTACAAAGTTTTCAAAAATAATTTTTTTTTTCAATTTATTCAATAGCATGTTACAATATTTTATGTTTTTTTAATGCTTGGAAATGCTTTATATATATATATATATATATATATATATATATATATATATATATGTTGAAAATTCTATATTTTTTGTGCTATAAATAAATCTATTTAATTTTTAAAGAAAATTTAGAAAAAAATAAAAAATAGCAAAAAAAACTAAAGTTTTATTATTTTGGTGTAATCTTCCCATGAAGAATGATTGTATCATAGATCTATAGGTGATCTACCATATCCATAGATCTATTGAAATTTCTAAAATATTCATTTTTTTTTATTTTTGTATTTTTTCAATAACAATATTTATTTTTTAATTTTAGTATGAAAAAATATTTATTTATTTTTTACTTTTTGTAATTTTAAAATATTTTTTCCAATTTTTAATTCATATATCTATTGAAATTTATTGTATAATATTTATTTTTTTTCTAATTTTTTGTGTGATATAACAATAATATTTACCATGTCGTAAATCTATGGATGATCTACCACATCCATAAAATTATTTTTGTTACATTTTATTTTTAATTTTTGTAATAAAAAATAAAATAATTGTTTGAATAAAAATAAATAATTATCTAAAAAATTGTAGAAAATGTTTCATCAAATAATTATTAAGCTTATATTTAGTAGTTATAACCTTATTAGAGAAAACCCTTATGTTTCCATATGTCGGTGTATATATAACTCATTTTTAATTCATAAATCACTAAAGGATGTGATTTTTATGTATATATAACTCATTTATGACCTATATCAACTTGGCCTAGGCTATAGCTCTTTGTAACAAGTAAAAATTTCAGCATGGACTAACCCAATGATAATCTCAAATTTAGGCCTGCAAGTTAGATTACTAAATTTGAATAATTTTAACTATATCACCTTGGGTTAGGGTTTAGGCCATAGAAAATTTATTAAATATCCATCCAACCCGAGTTGTACTTCTACTTGGGTTGACAAATTTGAGTTTGTTTTTTGACATCACTTTTGGTCCTAGTTAGGGTCCATAGGGTAGGTCTTGGTTTAGCACTTAGAGTTAATTGTATCCATCAATTTTATACCCATACTTTATTAGAAAAGAACCAAATGATGTTAAAAGGCTTAGAGAGAATTAAATGGAAATTATAGGTTTAATGGGGTGGGAAGATGTTACAAACATAGATTATTGGGGCATTTTATTGTGTGTGTGTGTGTGTGCGTATGTGAGAGAGAGAGAGAGAGAGAGAGAGAGAGAGAGAGAGAGAGTGAGCAATCTTGTTTGAGAGAGTAATAATGGATTTTATTAGTAATAGTTAAGACCTAAGAGGGTTTTTATTAGAAACAAATAGAAACAATTTGATTAATGGTGGATTTTATTAGGGACAATTAAGACATGTGAGGGTTTTAATTTTGACTTTATATATTTTTTATCATTTAATTTAAAAATAACTAATCATGTATGTGAAAATGAGAGAGGGAGGAGGTCCGTGTGAGCTTTGGGGTGAGAGGAACCCTCATCTCCCCTCTTTCCTCTTTGAAATGTAAATATAGATTATTCATCCATAGATTTTGTATTTTGAGATTTTTCTTTCTATGCAAATTAGAAGCCATCCAATGTAAGATCTTCCAAGAAATTTACACAATTACCCTTGCAAGATAAATGCCTTTATCTTGTCCTTAAACATACTTATTTCGATATTCTTGAGGAGTTAAAGGATAAAGTCAATAATTTATTGAGTGTAGCAAAAAAAAAACAAAAATATGTTTAATAAAACTTCTTAGAAGATTGGAAATCTTGTAATAATTTATCATTAAACTGTAACAAATCATGGTTGATAGTAAGATTATCAATTATTTTTTATCAATTAGATAATATAGTTTTTCTTTTACTAAAATAGGTTCTACTAAATGGAAATGCTAACTGATCTAAAGGTCTAGATGACGAGAAATTATTAAAAAAAAAAGAAATTAACTATGCAAATTATATGACACACTTGTTATTTTGGAATTTGGATCGAATTTACTCTCTTTCAATTTAAGTTGTTGGATTAGAAGCCTATACTCTACAATAAAACTATTCACATAAACTACCGACAATACAAAAAAATGAAAGAAATGAATTAGGAAAAGATATAACAAAAATAAATGTGCTAAATAAGAATACTTTGAAGCCAGGTCAGTTGAAAAGCAACAAATCCTTGACTCCATGTTTTTGTTACATAGGCATTAAGGACATTAGAATTGTTATTGCTGTTATTGTTGTTGTTGTTACTATTATTATTATATTTTTTATAGGCAATTCCACCTCAAAAAATGAAAAATTGAATAGCCTGGTACAGCATTCGAAACCTTCATCGACCCCACTTAACAAATCAGTATTTATGGGTAACTCCACCACACATCAGCGAAAATTTTTGGAGTTTTCCCATTATACCCCTGAACACAAGAAGAAGAAGAAAATTCTTCTTCTCCTTTTCCAAAGTTTTTCAACGTGCGAAGGATTCATAGAGCCCCCTTGTGTTCTCCTATCACCAGCCGTTAGAGGCACCGTTCGTTTACTCTTGTTCCTCCTGAGGTTTCAAATATTGGAATCTCTCTTATTCCCAATTTTTCAAAAGTTGAAAGGATTCTCAAAGATTCCCTCTTCACTTTCCTTCTTCGTGAGTGTTCAAACGTTGGAAGGATTCTCAGAGGCCCCCTACATTCACCTTTGTTAACTGGTCATTGAAAGGAATCTTGATTTATACCCTTGAATGCAAAAAAGAAGAAGAAAGTGAAGACATTTCTTCAATCCCTTCTTCCCCAAGTTTTGACCGTTGGAAGGATTCTCAAAGGCCCTTTGTGTTCACTGGCCATAGGAGGCACCATTCATTCACTGTGGGAAGAAAGCTCAAAGCTCAGTTTACCAACAAAAATTTATTCAGTCTCCTTCTTCCTCTGGCTTCGAGCACCGGAAGGATTCTCAAAGAGCCTCCCTTGTTTCTTTTCCTTTAGTGTGGTAGGACCTATCTAAGAGTGAATTGTTTAATGTTGATCATTAATGTGGGAATTTTCCAATTCCCATTATCCTTTGTGTTGTCTCTCCCATTGGAGTTGGAATAGCTCTATTTTAGTAAGCATTTAAGCAATTGGTACTAGGACTAATGTTCAATGCAAACTGGAACACTGTTGCGCTATAAAAATCGCACTGTACAAACCATTTGTTTGGTGAATGCCTTGTATTGAATGATTTATATTTGGGAGTTGATTTCTCGATTTGGTTGAGTGGTAGTGTTAAGTTTTGTCATTTCTTATATCTAATTGAAATGGTACACTATGTGAGGATTGTCTTTTGCGCTAATGTATGGGGGTTATATTCCTGATAGGAAATGTCAGGTGAAAAATTGGGACAAGGTGCCCCACTAAATGGTTTAGGGAGATGGTGAATAGTTTGCCACTAAGTTTGGAGCACAAACGAAGGCTCCAACAAACTCCCTTTGGTCACTTCTTAGATTTGCCACACGAAGCTATGGAAACGTCCCTTTTGAGTGATCTACTAAAATCCTGGGACTCAGATAGCCATTACTTTACAGTTAGTGGAAGGATTGTGAAATTTTCTAAGGCCAATATTGCATTGATAATGGGGCTTGGCCTGTCGGGTAGTACTATTGCCCTATCGGAAGGCCTTCCTAGTAGGAGATTGTTCATGGCTCCGTTTGGGTTGGACGAAAATCATTCCACCTCTATAGAGTTGGATGTGGTGTGGTGTAGACTAAAGAAAATTTATCTCTTGGATGGTGAGGAGCACATTGAGGAGGTGGTGAAGCTAATTATATTGTTCTTATTCAGTTGTGTGTTGTTTTCCCAAGGCAGCTTGAGAGTGAGCTCCTTTTGCGTTGGATACGTTAACGATTTACAACGCATCAGTGATTATGCTTGGGGAAAATGTGTACATGATTTCCTGGTTGGTGGTATTGACCAGATTGTATCCGAGTAGAGGTGCATCCTCATTCAATGGAAACCTATTTGGATGATCATTGTACTGATGGTTAGTGTTAATGGTATTCATTCATTTCTTTTGATTTATACTTTACATAAATCTCATTCAATTAACCATTGCTTATTGGTTGTTTGCTTTTTGTAGTCATGGTTGTACGAGTATACATTACTTTTCACTCCTTCAATTCCCATTGCCAGTCCTCGTCCGTTCAAGTGGAGGAACATGGGTTACCAATGGAACGTGAAGAGAGCTGATTTGCTGAAGAAATCTAGGCCGAAAATGGTTCTCACTTCTTTTCCTCTACTTATGTTGTTTGTATTTTTTTATTCCTTTAGTTATGGGGAGATCCAAGATCTAACATAGATTTTTGAACTCATTATATGTTGCTGAGGTTCTAAACCCTACCAGTGAGGAGATGGCCTTGGTGGAGGTTTAGTTGGAGGGCCATGTAAGTTGAATTCATGAGATTGTTTTTGTTTTCTGAGTCCTTTATGTGACCCAATTACCCGGTAATTGATTTTTATAGAGCAATAAACCATTGGTGTTCATATGTAGTTTGTGGAATTAGGGGGCCATAGCAAGGGTAAGGAACCATTGAGTGATTGTGAGGACCCTGGTCACCGGTGAGGTCAAAAGGGGCAAAAGGTATTATTAGCGTAGCTTACATGTTTTGAGTTATATATAAATTGACAAATTGCTAGTGTTGAGATTTGTTAACCAACTTCTAACTTGATTTTACAGGGATTTTGCAAATTTTGTGTTGAATCTATGGAATATCAAATTCTGTGCACGGAGGCCAAGGAGTATGCCTCGACGAGAAAGCAAAATGAAGCACTTCATAATGAAATTATAAGGCTCCTTACAATGTTGACAAGTAATGGTCTGGATCCGAATGGAGTAGCATTGAGTGAGGACCTGATAGCTTTGGCAACCTATGCGCCAGAAATTGATGACTATGGTGTAGACTTGCCTTTTCAAGTCGTAGGTGACACCACGAGGGTAGAGCAATCTCTTGATAGGGCTAGAACAAATGTTGTAGCCCCATCTTGGGAGATCGCTAGTGCCTCCCTCCATTGCCTCTACCTATAAATGTAGGTTTTCCTGGTCAAGGAGAGAGCGGAAGCAAAGCAGCATAGTGATGTCGCCTTCCTTAGCTCTTGGGTAGCAAGGGTAGGTAGCAAAAGAGAGAAGGGGAAAGTTTAGTGATAACCGTTGGTGTTGTCTCAGTCTTGTCTCTCTAGTTGAGTTACTTAGTATTATAGTGGCTTGTGGAGTATTTGGTGCAATTTGTAGATGCACGATCTTTGTGGTCTTCTTTTAAGAGAAAGGAATTGTTTTTGAAGGAGGATTTTGAAGTTGTGAAATGATTCTTGAACAACTCTAAGAGAGGGAAAGTGCACATGATTTTAAACTGAATTTTTTTCTATTTAATTGATTTTCTTTATGCTTGATTTTGTCCATTTAATTTTTATTGTATAATGAGGTTGATGAATGGTTATTCTCATGGCAGTGAATAATTAGTATGGAAAGATGGCGTGGTGTTTTTGATTCCAGATTTCTTGTTTCCCCTCTTCAACCTTGAAGCATGGATTTACAATGATGTACTATTTTGATTTAGAGAGGTATTGTTTGCTGTATAAGGTTAATTGGCGATCTAGTTTCCGAGGTAAACTTGCCCATAAAAAATCCCATTACTTGTGCTTATTTGACGTTATTTGTTGTGTAGGTGATGGATGTGTATGGGTTTTGTATGATGGCAAGACCCATCAACACCATCAAGATATGTTATGTGTCTTCAATGACATCGGTATGGGTTATTGCTTGCAATGTAGTTAAAATCCACACAACCTGGCGATGCATTTTGTAATATAATTTCAATGTTGTGTATTTGTAATGTAGTTGTATGTTTTAGATTCCTGGCATGATGTTTTGTATCAGTGGTTGAAACCTGAAGAAATATTGATGTTCGATAAGGTGTTCATACCACTTTTGGATTGCTCATACTGGCAATTACTAGTGGTGGATAATGGGAAAAACCCCAAATCAGTGAACACGAGGGGGCACTAAGAATCCTTCGAACGTTTTAAAACTCAGGAAGAAGCAGAAAAAGAAAATTCTTCTCCTTTTTGCGTTCAGGAGTATAATGGGAAAAACCCCAAATGTTTCGTTGACATATGAGGTGGGTGGAGTTGCCCATAAATAATGATTTGTTAAGTGGGGTTGACAGGTTTTGAATGCCATACTGAGCTATTCGAGTTTTCATTTTTTGAGGTGGAGTTGCTTGTAAAAACCCCTTATTATTATCATTGTTGTTGTTCTTGTTGTTAGGATGAATTATTTATCAAATTTGGGAGGCGGGAGGGTTGATTGGTCAAAGCCCTTCTGGTATAAAAAAATTAAGGACAATATATGTTGCTGGAAAGACATGATATGATACTGAATGTAATTTGAATTATTTGGTCCCTCTCTAGTTGTGAGGGTACAAAATGTGATTTGAACTACTACATTTCTCCTCATTCAATTTCCACTAATTGAATCTTGGTATTAACTCCCATTCTTTCATTGGATCCTATATTTAAGCTATTCTTTTCTCTAATAAATTCTATTAGTTAGATCTATGTTTTATACTTCTAATGATATAAAGTACATGTCTTTAAAAATTGACCCAAAAATAAAACCATTCTTCAATTCTCTTGGCAAGTAAGCAATTCAATCATCAAGATCAAATTTGTCAATCCATTATGCCATAATTAAATAAAAGGTTAAAATATAAATAAATAAAAAATAAAAAATTGGGCACATCTCTAATGTTTTATATTAATCATGTTAAATAAAAATAAGAGTGATAAATAATAATTATTCTTGTTGATATTGGAATGAAATAAAAATAAAAATGATTTTTGTGGTGGTAGATCAACAATTGAACCTTTCGAGCCAAATGTGTTGACCCTTGATAATAATTAAATAAAAAAATGAAAAAAAAGATAAGTAAACACAAAAATCATTATGTAATAATGCAGAAATTTTGTAAAAAAATGTTTATGTATGTATCTAATATTTTATATTAATCATATTAATGTGATAAACAATAGTTGTTTTTTATTGATGTTGAGAATAAAATGTAAAATTTAAAACCAACCCAAAAATGAAAAATTTTTCCTAGTGGTAGGTCAACAATTCAACATTTTATGTGATATGCATCAACCCTTAATCTCATAACTAATAATAAAATTTAAAGAAGATAAAAATTACAAAAAATGGAAAATGTAAAACTCTATTGAAAACATTTGGGCACATCATCATATTAAAAATTAAATACAACAAAAAAATTAATTTTTCTGTTTTATTGATGATGGGAATATAATACAGTATTTAAAACTAACCCAAAAATAAATTATTTCCCTAATTGGTGGTAGACCAACCCGTGAAGTCAAAATTAATTAATAAAAAGTAAAAAAGATAAAAATGCAAAACATATATAAATTATGTAGAAACCATTTGGGTATATCTCTAATATTTTATATTAATTAACCATATAATAGAAAAACAAGTGTGGCAAAGAATAATTAATTTTATTTATGATAGAAATGAAATATAAATTTTAAAACCAACAGAAAAATGAAGTTGTTTTCCTATTTGGTGGTGAGTCAACAATTCAACCTTTAGGGTCAAATGTGTTAACCCCTTGTGTGATAATGAAATAACAATAAAAAGTAAAAATATTAAAACACACAAAGTATATAAAATATGTAGAAAACATTTGAGCACATTTCTAACATTGTATATCCATTATTTAAAAATAATAATTACGCCAAATAAAAGTATTTTTTATAGACATGGAAATATAAAAAAAAAGTTGTGTATATATATAGAGAGACATTATATACATACACTATCACAAAAAATTGCAAATTGCACATTACTAGTTGCACTAAATGTCTAAAACACCATTAATGGAATGTTTAGTTAAAACATGTGTCATGCGTAGTAGAGGTCGATAAGCAAGTCAATGTTTTCCTGACAAGTCTGGATCTATTGAGCAGAATATGTTGTGAATAGCACTTTATATCTATATATTGGGGATATGTCTTATAATGAATGCTATTCGATCAAAGGGGTGCAATATAGATGGGTCCAACCCATGCCAAGACTGATCCAATCCGAAGTTTTTAATGGGCTGGGCTTGGATTTTCAGTCCTCAAGCTAGGTTTGGGCGCAAGATTTCATGCATTTTTATTTTTTAGGCCCAACCCTTAGGTAATTCAAAAAAGCATGGCTTGATTATACACATTAATACATGGAGTGTTTTTTGGAATTTTAGTTGGACGAGTTTTGCCCCTTTGTGTTAATGCTTTTAGATTTTTAGATTTGAATTTGAGGATAAATTGATATTTTGTTGATTGTTTTAAATGAGTTACTTAAATGAATTGTAACTGAAAGTTTAATGGAGTGTTTATTTGGATGTATTTATCTCTCTTTTAATTAGTAATGAATTATAACTGAAAATTCATAGAGTGTTTAGCTAGATCTCTCTCTCTCTCCCTCTTGTAATTAATATTGAACAAAATCATTATTATTTGGTCATATTTAAAAGTAGGTTCAATTGTCACTATTTAATGATTTTAAAATGTGGATTTTGAGTGTGGTTCCACAATTTTGATTATGGTTTTTAGGTTAGTTTTTCCATTGGTTTATAAGTAGTTTTTGCTCAATCTCAATATGTTTGAGAGGGTCTCATCCGAAATATCCATTTCAAAAAGTCAATATTTTTCCTAAAAATTTTGTTAGATATAATTTAAAAATTGATTTATATTATTATGAGCATCTCAATATCAACAAATAAAGAAAAATACTTGGGTTCCCCAATTATTCAAGGCATAATTGATAAGAAGGCTTTGAATAACATCAAACTAAAATTAAAAAGAAAATTTAGGGTTGAAAATTGAAAATTGTTTTTAAAGATGAAAGAGTGATCCTTATCAAATAAGTTTTGAATGTGGTTCTTCTATTTACAAGGCGCCAACTGGCCAATCAATATGGTCTTTTGGATTAAATCCAACCTGCACCTAGGTTGGGGGTTTTGGGCTTGGGGAATGGGCCACCCCATTGTGTAGCTCTATGGAGCAAAAAAAAAAAGAAAAAAAGAAAGAAAAGGTTATTCCTTTATTTCAAATGATGTTCAAATGAATATACTCCCCAAAAGATTGATAAAATTCAAAGTCAATTCTTTTGAGACACAAGAGAAGGCAAGGGAGAAATTGTAGGATAAGTTAGAAAATGCTTTACAAATTAATGACTTTTATTTTTGGGAAAATTACTAAAAAGCCCTAGAGTTTCTGGAAAATTTATAAGAAGTATTTTTCCCTTATATGTTAATGCTTTCATATTTGAATTTGAGGGAAAATAAAATATTTTGTTGATTGTTTAAAATGAGATCAAAATAGGACAAATTGAGCCATCCATTGTTAAATTCTTGCTGAATTATATAAGAGGATAAAAATGAAATTCTTTTATGCTTCTTAAATAACTATACATGTCTGATTTTTTATTTGATAACTCACAATGTGTCTAAGTAGACATATATAAATCATAGAACTTAACGAGTTGTAATTGAAATCACAAGGAATATTTAGTTGGACAAATTTAATTACTGTAGACACTTGGTGTTGTTATATGTTGATTTGTAGATGAATTACAAATTACTTGGAATCTATAAGAAGTGGCAATAGATCTTTAAAGCTTTTGGACTTTTTCTTAACTTAAAATACTCCTCTCTCTATTATGAAGATATAAGTTGTAAATTGAATACTAATTTTCATTTCATCATATTCTCTCTCATTAAGTCTCATATTTAAGGTTAATTTTCATTATCTCTCATAAAATCGTATATATAATATATTTTTGTTTCTTGTCATAAAAGTTTAATATAATTAAATTTGTGAATAACAATTTTAATAGTATAAAAACTTAATTCAAAATTGGCTTGGAAACAAATCCAATTTTTAGCTACGATAAATAAGAAGATTTTTTATGAATAATAGAAATGGAATACAAAATTGAAAACCACCTTAGCAATGAAACCACTATCATGTTTGTTAAATGATGGAAGTGGAATGCAAAAATTATGAAAAAAGAAAATTAATGTCTATTCCATCACCTTACTAAACAAATCAAATGATTCAATAGTTTGATTAGACAGGTCACCATGGTGTTGGTCAAGTCAATGATTTTTTTTACAAATAAGCAATTTAGTGAAAAATGAACCTAAAATCTTGGTCAAGTAACTATTTAATTAGTCTGATCGGTCTCTAGGCAAGTAATGGTTCAATTAGCACAATAAGTTGAAAATATATATATATAAGTTATAGAATAAGAAGATTTGATACAAGTCCTCAAGTTGAAAGTCAATAAATCACCAATATATATAGAATTATTGTTGTTGTTGTTGTTATTAGTTGAAATTGTCTTGCGCAAACTACATGCACATGTACTAGTTTGCATAAATGCATGTATAATTTTAAAATGGGTTCGTTGAGCAAATCAAACCCCTCCTCTGCCAAGTCCAACTCAAATGCATCAAATTATAGTGCAGGTTGAGCTTAAATTGAGAAGATTAGGCTTAACCTTCGGCTCAATCATTTTTCTTTTTTACCCCGGCTCAACCTGAACATGACTTGATTATACACATTCACTATAAACCTGGCCCAACCTGCCCTACTTGTACTTCTATAACCTTATTTGATCACGACCACATTCAAATTTGGATTAGCTAAACGCAATGGCTGTCAATAGGCTGTGGAATCAATGATGAAATTCCACGCTAGTAATAAATTTATAGACCCCACTGTATGGTTGCGGACGGGCCCATGTATTTACATACTGGCCTAGAATCTTATCATTGATTTCACGGTCTGAACAGCCATCGTGCTCAGTCAAACCTTGCTAGTGACGTTTACCGGGAGATGTTTGTACCGGATGATGCCTGCGTTCTGTGTTCAACTTATAGGAATACGGCCCGACATTATAACGGTACCGTCGATCGTGTGTTTTCAGGAATCCGGATTTGGTCCGAACAAAATTTGTCCTAACGTCATCTTAGCCGTGCATTGGTAACATCTCCCATGAATATAAGTACGGATTACAACCGCTGGATTGGTGGATCAGGAGAAATAAGAAGGCTCCGTTCTAAAGTTAGAAGGGCATGACACATTTGATCAAAACCCAAACGACTTCCATGTTCACCTGCCGGTCGCAGTTACACTTCTTTTTCTTCTTCAACTAACTCTTGTGTTGTTTTTATTCTCATTTCATGGATAGATTGTCATTAAACCCTAACTGTGATTCCGGATTGATAATGTTAGTTTATGATTTTATTACTTTGAATCTGCATATTCCATCTCTTGGCTCTCTGCACAGTGGGATCGGAAAGGACTTCGGAAAAGAAGATGAACGAAAAGGAAAATTTGAAGATCATCCAGTGGGAAGATTTTGAGCAGGAGGTCGCTCGACTATGGAGCCTTTCAACTGTGCTTAACAAAGCTAAGGAGAGGAAGAGTTTACTGGAAAAGCAACTTGAATCACTCATCCATGTAGGGTTTTATATCTAACTTGAGAATTTCATTTGTGCTTCGCCCTTAAAATAGTTCTTTTTTGATTATCTCTCTTCAAAGAGTTAAAAGAAAAGTTGAACTGTGCTTTCGAAAGATATTCTCTCTCTTTTGAAAGTCTGGGATTTAATTGATTATCCCGCTGTATAGCGGGCGACAATATGTTGGGTAGGTAAAAGCAGAATCACTAAGTAGGTCAAATGAGCTGGAGGAGATGCTCGATAAACTGAAGGCTCGGAAGTTAGTGATGGGAAAAATGTTGATGTATTCAAAAGTTGTTTCGGAGGATGTGAGGAACCAAGAGGAGGAGCTTAAAATTGAACTTGGATCACTTCTAGTTGCTGCAAAATCTCTTTGTGTGGCGAGTAAGCAATTGCAGGTAATTAGCAATTACTCTTGATCTTGTATGGTAGTATGATATTTTGTTGATTCAGTTTAACCATTTTAGAAGTTTGTTTATAAGAGACATATGCTATGCATTGTGCTGCTATTGTTAATGCTGTTGTCCATTATTAATTGTTTCTGTTGTTGATAGGAATCTCAAATTTATATTATTGTAAGAATTGTAAGACAGAAAGGGGCTGAGTCCCGTCTCTGAAAATGTACAATTTATAAATTGACGTCTAAACATCCACACTAGAGGGAAAAATGATATCCTGCAAACTATTACATGAATGAGAAAAATTAAGATCTGAATAGCGCTTCAAAATAAGTTACCAGAAAAAATTATATCCTCCACTTGGCTACTAATGGATCTCAAATCACGTCCTTCTGTTGAAGATGTGCCTATTTCTTTCTTTCGGTATGTCTTGAGTCTCTTGACGGTTAGCAAATTGCTCTGATTTATGTGGATTCAACCAACTCATTATGGACATAAATCTTAAAAAATTCTGATGCACTTTTTCACACCATGCCTTAGAACCTTGTTTGCTATCTTGACAGACTCTTGCTGATCTTTGATTGGGAAGAATGTATCCCAAATCTGTCTTGTTTAGCCATACCTAGACTAATCTTGGATCATTGTCGTGGAGCTGTGGAATTCAGAACTCTTTCATTTTAGGGGTAGTCTGTTGCATTCTATTTTTAGCATATGTGGTTGTCTTCTCCTTTTTTTTTCTCTGAGAGTATGGAATCTTGGTGTTTGGGTATAGGGCGATTGGATGGGCTGGTTTCAGATTTTGGAAGAAGCACAAAGAGATAAAAAACAAATTAAAAGCATGAAGTAAAGAGGTCTTTGGTTTGATAGGAGGAAGGAAAATATCCATCTTAAAAAAGATTGAAGAAACTGACAAAATAGTAGTAGAAAGTTCAATGAATTTGGAGAAAAAGAGGAGGAAGAAACTTAAAGATTGAGTTTAAAAAATTGCTTGCAAGGGAAGAGATTAACTAGACGCAGAAATCAAGATAGAGATGGATAGAAAAGGGTGATAGGAGTTTGAGGTTTTTCCACAATGTAACTCGTAGTAGGAAAAGGAAAATCTGATTCTTAAGTAGAAGTTGATCGAATTGAGGTGACTAATAAAAAATATATAGCTAGGTTTTGAAAGATGCCTTTCCTCTCTTGTATCAAATTTCTGTAAATCAGGATTCCTCGGTGGCTGAGAATTTCAATGCCTCTGGTAACTCTTTCAGTTGGAATCTATTTTGTAGGAGGTGCCTCTTTGATTGGGAAGTTGAAGAGTATGCAAATCTGTTGTGCCTGCTTCATAACCAGAGGATTGACTCAAACAAGGAGGATGCTTGGAGATGGAAATGGGAGGCTGATGGCAGGTTCAGTAAGTTGATAAGTTCAGGTCAGGGGAACTTTCCGGCTAGGCAGGTTTGGAACACAATTAGTCCTTCTAAAGTGAAGTTTCTGCTCTGGACAATGGCTTTAAATAAGTGTCTAACCAAAGTTAATCTAGTGAAACGTGGCATTCAGATTTTGGACATGTCATGTGGCTTGTGTGGTGGGGCAGCAGAAACTATTGAACATCTTTCTTTACATTGTCCAGTCTCGAGTCATATTTGGAGGCATTTCCTTCAGGCCTTGGAAGTCAGTTGGGTAATGCCAATTTCTGTGAAGGATCTGCTGTTTTGTTGGAAAATTGAGGGTCTCAGCAAGAAAGGAACCTTGGTTTGAAAAACTATTCCGGCTGCAGTGCTTTGGACTATCTGGATTGAAAGAAATAACTGATTTTTTCAGGGCAAAGCTAAATCTCCAGAGGCAATGGTGCAGAAAGCTGTGGGTAAACTACTGTCTTGGGTATCGGCAACGGAAGAATTTAAAAATCAGAATTTGAGATTGTTGTTTAGTTCTCAGACTTGGATGCGTTTGTAATCTGAGGTGGCTCTAGGCAGCCTTTACTGGTCTAGGCTCCTTTGTACTATTATTTGATTTAATAAAATACCTTACCTTTTACAAATATCTATCTATCTATCTATCTATCTATCTAATATATATATATATATATAGCTAGGTTTGAATAACCATTCTGAAGTTTGAAGTTGGAACAGCTTAGTTCTCCCTCCTCCCATCCTCCACAAAGAGAAACTGCATGTGGAGTGGTTAGAATGGAATGACACTTGGAGAAGATGAAGTGAAAATAGCAATGTTTGAGATGGACAAAAAAAAAGTCTCTGCCCTTGATGGATCCACAATTGGATTTTACCAAAAATGGTAGGGGATCATTAAAGATGGGCTTATGAAGGTATTTGTAGATTTCCATGGAAATAGAATTTTCAGTAGGGATGTCAATGCAACTTTTGTAGCTCTTAATTCCTAAAAATACCAAGGCTGCTCACCGCCTCAACCAACATATTTTCTTTCCATAAACAATGCTTGAAAATAGCAATGTTTGAGATGGACAAAACAAAGCCTCTGCTCTTGATGGATCCACAATGGGATTTTACCAAAAATGGTAGAGGATCACTCGGAGTCTCTTGTCCTTTTGTGTTCTTTATTTGGTCTTGGTTCTCTTCTCTCTTTGGTTGCAGCCTTACAGGTGGACACCTCCCTTGGACATGGTGAGCCTATTTGACCCAAGCTGTTTTAGGCAACCAAAGAACTGTGGAAGGGTTAGGTGGAGAGCCACAAGAGTAGCTATTCTTTGGTCTGTTTGGGAAGAGAGGAATAATAGGATCTTTAAAGGAGTGGAGAAATCCAAGGAGGAAACTATAGAAAAAATAACCATTATGATTATCCACTAGTTGAAAACTTTGGACTTGTTAAAAAATTTCTCAGCTAAGTACATATATAGGAACTGGGGAGAAGTGGCAGCTACAACTTCCCTAAGACCTATTGTGCAGGAACTATGGTCTCCACTAACACAACAAAGAACAAAGTTGAACTTTGATGGGAGCTCTAGAGGTAATTTGGGTCCTTTAGGAATAGGTAGAGTATTCAAAAATGGAGAGGGTAGAACCTTTGTGATGTTTTCGGGGCCAATAGGAGTGGGAGAGTCGTTGAGAGCGGTGGTGATGGCTTTGCTTCAAGGGGTAAGATATGCTAAACAGCTGGGGTTACATCAAGTTGACATAGAAGGAGATTCTAAATTGTTAATTGATTGGTTGCATTCATATAGATTGGGAACCTGGATATATAGACAACCCATAAGAGAAATCCTCAACATAACAAGGGAGACTGGAGCTTGCTACACGTGGACAGGAAGATCAACTACTGGGCTAGCTTATACCTTAGCCAAACAAGGGACTGTGAGGGGGAGTTTGTTGTGGGTAGTGTTGTAAGAAGATTACTTTGGGTTCAACTCCCTATTTTAGGGGTTAACAGTTGTATCCTAATTTTATGTTAATGAAGTTACTGTTTCCAGTAAAAAAGGGCAAACTTCTTGAAGTACCCCTAAGTTTTAGGAAATTGACTAACTTTACCCCTTATGTTTACATATTGTCTTAAAGTATCCATAACTTTTCTGACAATCGACTAAATCCTCCCCTGCCGTTAGTGTTTGTTAATATTTCATCATAATCCATTCACATGTGACACCGCATGACACAAAATTTTTAAAACCCAAAATTACCCTTTTGTGGTTGATTTTTCCCTCCATTGTTCTTTAAATTTTCAAAATATAGTTCAACAAACTTCAAAAGAAATATCAGCTTAGCATCAACAAAATTTGAAATTTTAACATCTCTGCCCACAATCCATAATTTCTGTTTTCCCTAATCTCCTCTTTATCAGCCCAGAATTGCAAATCCTAGATAAATAGAACCAAAGAACTAATAAATCAGAACCTAGTTTGGGTGCCTTCTCTGCAAACTTTGGGTCAAAAAGATACAATGGCCTTTTTGGAAACACATTTATCTTCTACGTTGATTAGTTGCTAGTCGGAGCTGCAGGTATATAGTTTGAAGCTTCCTTTAGACTCAAAGAAACGAAAAAGAGCCTAAAGTCATGAAGAAAAGAAACTAGCAAACTCTGGCACTGCAAAATATCCATTTCTTAACAATAAAACTAATGATAACCACTTTGAAACTATTGATATTGTTTGGGTTCAACGGTATTCTTGTCATTTTTGTTCTTTTGTATTTTGGCACCCATATGAGGGCTTACTTGTAATTTCTCTCAGTAGTATAAAATCTCAAGTTTGAGAGAGTGAACAATAACTCTCTCTTCTCTACTTGAAACTTCCTTTCTCTCTTCTTCTCTTGTTTTCTTTCTCAATAAAACCTAGATATTGCAACTTAGTATCAGAGAAACTAGAAGGTCGTGGGAGAGTCTCTCTCTACTGGTGTTCGCTCGGAGGGTGACTTGCTGACGTCAAACCGCCACTGGGTGACATCAGTAGTTTGTACAATTGGCTATGGCAATCTCTAAAAATTGTATGGTTTGTTTCACCTTAATTTTAGATGAATTTTGGTATACGTCTCGTGGTTTAATGTTTTTATGATTTGTTGTGGATTTTTCAAGTGAAAAACCGTAGAAACTCTATATCGGGTTTAGAGGCTTGTTTCTCTTGTTTGATGGGTTTTTATTCTGCAAAAGCTGGTTCTTCTAGGTCAGTTTATATTTTGGGAATGACAGGAAGTGGTTCCATATTTTTCTGAACCTTAAAAACTTTTTGGGAGTTTTTCTTCTCCCTTTATTTTATTGCTAGCTAGCTTTTTGGGCCCCTTTCTAGCTTTTATCTGAGTTTGACCTTTCCTTTTGGGTTTGTTTGTGTTTTGGTTGGGTGTTGGGATGCTCCTTGGTTGCCGAAATAGTTATTTGTGAGGTACGAAATCACCAAAAGATGTACAGGTGGGTTCCAATGTGTTTCCTAGAAATGTTATGTTTCTAGTGGTATGATAACCACTATAAAACTTGATGGGACCAACTTTTTGGGGTGATCCCAATCAGCTAAACTTACTATCACAGGGAGAGGTAAGTTGGGATGCATTATAGGCAAGGAGGTGAAGTCGAAAATTGAAGACCTTAAGTTTGCAAAGTGGGAACAAGATAACTCACTGATAATATCTTGGCTTGCTTCTTCAATGCAACATCACATTTCTCGTAACTACATGTTCCTCTTGAGTCTCAATTGTTAAAGATATTTGGGGTTGGGTTGTCGCCGCTTACAGGTTAACAATACTGCTAGAGTATATCAGCTTAGGAGAGAAGCTTGTAGTATGCATCAGGGGGAGAGAACAATGGCTATGTATTTCTCCTCTCTACAATCTCTTTGGGAAGAAATTGACCATTTGAAAACTTTTGAGTGGAAGGATCCTATAGATGCCGAGTAGTATAGGAAGTACATTGAAGAGAACAAAGTCTTTAACTTTTTGGCTAGCTTGAATCCAAAGTTTGATTTCACTAGGCAACATATTATGAGTTCGGGCATTGTCTCTCTAGCTACTACTTACTCTCTCGTGCAAGGGGAAGAAAGTAGAAGGGCAGCCATGATGCAACCCTCTGTGATTGGGCACTCTGCCTTTATGCCTTCTAAGCCTAGGCCAAGTGGTAGTAAGCATCCTACTACTAAGAAGTCTAATGATGCCATCTATGAATATTGCAAGAAGCCGAGGCATACTAAGGAAAGATGTTGGAAACTCAATCCTCACTTGAAACCAAACAAGTTTAAAATTGGAGGCAATGCTCATTTGGCCATAGTTGGTAATGAGGGTCAGTCTTCTGATGTGACCATTCAATCTCACGACTCTTTTGACATGATGGATAAACTTTGGAGTCTTTTATTGCACTTGGAAAAGAGTGGGGCGTCCTCCTCATTTGGTTCTGGTAATCCATCCAGTGCATATGCTAATATAGGTATTGCACTTGCTTGTTCTACCTCCAACCCATGGATTGTTGACTATAGGGCTAGTGCCCATATGATTGGTATGCCTTCACACTTTACTTCATATAAGTTAACCCTTGGGAAGGGCAAGATTATTGTTGTAGATGGATCTTAGACCCCTATTTCAGGTTAGGGAGAAGTCAAACTTACCCATAACCTTTCCCTTGAATCTATTCTTCATGTTCCTCAATTGCATAAAAACTTATTATTTGTCAATTCTCTTACCAAGTCCCATGATTGTTTTGTAACCTTTTTTTCTACCCATTATGTTTTTTAGGATCTGAGCATGAGGAAGATGATTGGACGTGGGCATGAAATCGATGGAGTCAACCTTTTTGATGAAGCTTCAGAATATGGATTGTCGTCAGGATGAGTCTTGTTCTAATGAGAAATTGAGTCTTTTGCAATTTTGGCATTGTCATCTTGGTCATATGTCTTTTAAGTGTGTAAAACTTTTGTTTCCAAATTTTGTTTAGTTTAGTGTCTAACTTGAATCCTTAATGTGAAGTTTGCATTTATCCAAATAATGTAGAACCACATATTTTGCGAGTAATAGATGAAGGAATGTTGCTTTCCATTTAATTCACACTGATGTTTGGGGCCCATATACCATTCCGTGCATGGGTGGGTATAGATACTTCATTCTCTTCATTGATGACTACACTCGATATACATGGCTTTATTTGATGAAACAACATGATGAATTTCCTATGATTGTTCAAAATTTCATGAATATGGTGGAAACCCAATTTGAGAAAAGAATTAAGATAATAAGATCTAACAATGCAAAGGAGTACTTTGAAAACCGCCTTAGTGTGTTTCTTAAAGAACGAGGCACTGTTCACCAGAGCTCATGTAGTCATACTCTATAGAAAAATGGGGTTGTTGAGAGGAAGAATAGACATGTGGTTGAAGTTGTTCGTGGGCTATTGTTCCAGACTCATGTTCCTACTTGTTTATGGGGAGATGCTATTGAAGCTCACCTTCAATTTATTAACCGACTACCATCAAGGGTGCTAAATTTTGTCCTCTTACCAACTTCTTCTTCCTGATGAACTTACCTTCAATTTACCTCTTAGGGTCTTTGGATGTGTCTGTTTTGTTCATGATACGAGTCCTAGACATAAGTTTGATCCTAGCAACAATTCTTCCTTAGACACAGTAAGAGGGTGGCTCCTGAAGTTAATTGCCCACCACAATCTAATCCCTTAGAATTAGGTAATCTTGAACCTCCTAGTATTTCTATTGCTAAACCTGATCTTGATCTTCCTATTTCCCTTCAAAAGGGAAAGAGAACATGTATCAAGTATCCCATTACTAATTATGTGTTATATGGTGCTCTCTCACTTTCCTATTATTTTTTTTTGATAAGTAAAAATAAAAGTTTTATTGAAGAGAAAAGGAGTTACATCCGGAAGCTACAATCATGAGGTGACAAGACATCGCCCAATTATAGACCAAAATTCAAATTAGAGAACATTTTCCACAGTACATATATGAAAATATAATTCTCCTAACCTAAAACCAAAGTCTTCTTTCTCAGCTTGGCTGAATTCTAGAAGAATTAGCAACCAATCTACCACTGGTCTACCTACAGCAACAACCACCTTGTCCATGATGCAAACTCTATCTTCAAATATCCTTTTGTTCCTCTCCTTCAAAATGTTCCAACAGATTGCAAATGGGATGCATCTCCATAGTAGATTTACCTTCTTATTTCCATTCAGCCTAGGCCAACAGATTAAAATCCCCCCCCCCCCCCCCCCAAAGCACCAAAGTCCCCCCCACCCTCTCCTTGCCCCTTCCAGCTCGTACACACATGACAGCCCCCATTTCCATTCCTCTTCCACTATCTGAAAGTAGATAGAAATAGAAAATCTCCCCTTCTTTTCCCCAAGTTTCCTTAAGCTACTTGAGTCCCACAAAACCACCAAACCTCTTGATAGACCCAGTGCATCCAGTTCAGCCCACTCCCCTCTATCAGAGCCCCAAATCTCCTCCATCATCCTAAAATCAAAATGTTCCAGCTTAGTCTCTTGTATCAAAGCCACATCCGGGTTTTGTTTTCTTAACAAATTTCTTACCTTCCTATTATGCCTATATTTCTGCCATCTCCTCTGTTTCTATTCCTTGTAGTGCTACAAAAGTAATGCAGTCTCCTCACTGGAAGGAAGTTATGAGCCAAGAGATGGAGGCCTTGATAAAGAACCAAACTTGGGAGATTGTGCTTTGCCCCAAGGATAAGGTTCTTTTTGGGTGTAAGTGGGTGCACACTATTAAGCACAAAGTTTATGGTTCAATTGAAAGGTATAGAGCTCGCCTTGTGGCCAAAGGATATACCTAAACCTATTGGCATTTGCAATCTAGAAATCTTTTCTCCTATTGCTAAGATGAATTCTATTTGTGTGATTATGTCACTTGCTGCCCATTTTTCTTGGCCTTTATCTTGAATGGATGTGAAAAATGCATTTCTTAATGGGGATCTACAAGAAGAAGTGTATATGGACTTATCTCTTGGGATGAACTTCCCTAACACTAAAGGGAAAGTTTGTCATCTGAGAAATCTTTGTATGGCCTCAAGCAATTCCCTAGAGCCTGGTTTGACAAATTTAGGAATGCTATTTTGAAGAATGGATTCTCTTAGTCTCAGGATGATCGCACCTTATTCATAAGGAAGTTTGATGGTCAATTAACCATATTGATAGTATATGTTGAAGACATTGTTATGACTGGGGATGGCATCACATGTATCTCTCAGTTAAAGTCCTTTCTTGCTTCAAAGTTTGGGATTAAGGATCTTGGTGATCTAAAGTACTTTAGGAATTAAAGTTGCAAGATCCAAGAAGGGAATCTTCCTCTTTTAAAGAAAGTATGTTCTTGATTTGCTCCATGAAGTTGGGAAATTGGGATGCAAGCTATAGAAACTCCAATTGATCCCAATCACTAGTTGAGTACTACTGAAGGAGATGTTCTTCCTGACAAAGGGGTCTTTTATAGAGTGCTTGGCCACCTCCTTTATCTTTGTTTGACTAGACCTGATATATCATATGTAGTCGAGGTGGTCAGCCAATATATGCATGAGCCCAGAACCTATAACATGAAGGCTATTAATGGAATCCAAGCCTATTTGAAGGGACGTCTTGGTAAAGGGATGTTGTACTCCAACCATGGGCATTTAAAGGTTGAGGCCTACACAGATGCAAACTGGGCAGGGTCTATTGATGATAGACGATCTACATCTAGTTACTGTGCCTTACTTGGAGGTAATGTTGTTTCATGGAGAAGCAAGAAACAATCAGTTATTGCTCAATCTAGTGCTGAGGCAGAATATAGGGCAATGGCCACTGAAGTGTAAATTACTCTGATTGTAGACCTTATTGACCGAGATAGGCATCCAAACTGATACTCCAATTAGACCCTATTGCGACAATCAAGCCAGCCATAAACATTGTCCACAATCCTATGCAACATGACCATATAAAACATATTGAAGTGGATAGACATTTCATTAGAGAGAGGGTAGCAAATGGAGAGATTTGCCTACTCTTTCTAAGGTCAAAAGATTAACTTGATGATTGTCTCAATAAAGGCCTTCATCATCCAAAGTTTGCTAAGAACTTAGACAAGCTGGGCATGATTGACATATATGGTCAACTTGAGGGGGTGTTTTGAGATTGTTTGGGTATAAGGGTATTCTTGTCTTTTTTGTTCTTTTATATTTGGGTGTTCTTTTTTATTTAGGCACCCATATGAGGGTTTACTTTTAATTTCTCTCAATAGTATAAAATCTCAAGTTTGAGAGAGTGAACAACAACTCTCTCTTCTCGATTTGAATCTTCCTTTCTCTCTTCTTTTCGTATCTTATCCTCTTCCTCTTCTTGTTTTCTTTCTCAATAAAACATAGATATTGCAACTGAAACAATTCCAAAATGCACTTAAACCCTAGAATTGACATAAAGAAATATGGTTTTTTCAACACACTTTTCTGCAGCCAATTTCTGGAACTTTGAGTGTAATGTAGTGATGGACGGAGAATGCCATTTGAGAAATAAAGGATGCACGAACTGGGGAAATGATGTAGCAGAAAACAAGTCATATATACTCGTACATACACTCAATGCACCTGTATTTATGCTGTCTCATGTATCAATATCTTCTCCCTCTCTAGTGGCATTTTTCCAATTAAAATTTGGTGCAAAAGCATGTTGTTGTGCAGTGCCGTATGGTTCCATTATGATCGTTCATTTTGTGATTTTATTATTTCATGTGCACTGTACCATTCAGAAGTGGTTTCTCTCTCCATGTTTTGAGCCATGTGTGAGTTGAAGAGGCTCGGTTAAGAGGATGTGAATCTCAGTTCTGGTTTCTGGTTTTGATTCACTTTAAAAATATACACAAAGTCTTAACATTGTAAGGCGCGTTTCAAATCTCTCGTTTACAGGGGTGGGTCTAACATTGTAAGAAAAATCTCAGAACATAGGATGGGTTCTTCAATAAAGACACAACTGGGTTGTTGAGAATCCATGAACATAATCAACAGTTCCTTTTCATTTGAAACTAAGATAGGGGCCACTAATTTTCACCATAAAATTGAAAATAAACTGAAGAGAAGATCATCAGGGGTGTGGGGCAGTAGGTTTGGTGTGTACATTTCTGTTAACAGCAAGTTTTACTCAAATGTTACATTTTGAAAATTTAAAGAAGAATGGTGGGTAAAATAGTCTTTTCCATCTTTCCGTTAATGGACACTAATGGCAAGGAGGAATTAGTCAATTGTCAGAAAACTTAAGGGTACTTAAGTTAATTTCTAAACAGTAGGGGTGAGTAAGTCAATTTCCTTAAACTCAAGGGTACTTTAAGTAATTTTCCCTAAAAAAAGTTAGGCTTTTAAGAACTCCGAAGGAGATGATAAGTTATGTCATCATTTTCTCCTTTTGGGTCTTTGGCAAAGGAAGAATCGAAAAAGTCTTCTCTCTAGTGGCATCTAAGTTGGAATCTCAAGAAGCCTCTTCTAATCAATCAGCTACGGATCGACTTAACACAAGATATACAAGGGTACGATTGAAGGATTCTAAAGATGGTTATCAGGGATGGGTGGATTGTGATGTATTGCATGAAGAAGATTCTAGTTTTGATACTGTGTCTCACGTTGGAAGTCAGGGGATGCTGAACAGAATGAAGAGGATAAGGAGGACATGTTTAATGTTGGCTTGTTATTTGGTGATGAAGGGGTTAAGGAAAATCAAACCTATAATTTGTTTCCAACTAATATTGTAGAAGGCAATGGCAACACTTTGTACAAGGAGGTTGTTGGGGGAGAAAACTGAAGCCTGTAAATGGATAAACTGGAACCCAACCAAACCCTTGAGCAGAGTGTCCGTAAGAAAATAGTCAAGACTCCTCATGTGTATGCTAGACGGAATCCAGGTGGGTCCAAGCAACAGAACATTTGGAGTAATAAAAAAGTATTAATAGAGATGGGGGGATTTTTCCAACAAAACCCTACTGGTGGGGATAGCTTTGTCCAACCAAGTTTACAGGGAAGAACAACAGAGCCTTCAATCCTAGCTTCTGCTTCCACTCATCATTCAACTTCAGGTACTGTTGTCCTTTCGGTTTCTGATATAAACTCCTGCTCTGTGTCTGCTAGTTTTCTCTACGTTCCCAACCAATTGCTGAGATGCAAGGCCCTGGCAGTACTACCCATTTTACCATTGGAAGGGAAGGGGATGAGAATAGCAAGAGGAAGTACCAGTGGAAGAGGAGGAAGGACAAAGAATGTGACAGTTAATAGTTCTGTTTGAGGAGTTGAAGAGGAAAGAAATAGAAGGAGATATTACTCTAAAAGAAAGGGAGGAAGGAAATGATTTAAGAAAGAAGGTGGAGGATATGGGGGAAAATAGAGTGAGAGAGAGAGAGGGTGAAAATGAATGTAATGACAAAGATGAAATAGTGGCCGAATTTGTTGGGAAACTTGGTTGTGAAGTGAAGAACCCGAATGATTGGGTTCAGAAAGAATGAAGGGGAAGGAAAGGTGAGGAAGAGGAAATTGAGTAAAGTAGAAAGATTGAGGTTGAATGTAGGAGATAAGAAATTTAGTGGGAGAAGGGATAAGACAAAAAGAAAAAAGTAGGTAGAGGGGCAAGAGGTAAAAACAAAGTATTGAAAATGAAGATTATCCTTCAATCATTAAGGAGGTAATAAGAAAAGAAAAGCCTGATGTAATTATCTTTCAAGAGTCCTAGTTGGTAGAATTTGACAGAAGGTGGGCTAGATGGCTAGAAGTTTATGGAGGACTAGGGGTGTAAGTTGGGCGATGGCTCCATCTCTGGAGTCCTCAGGAGGCATAGTGACATTATGGAGAGATGAGGTGGTGGTTGGAACAGAAGTGCTAGTGGGTAAATTTACAGTTTCCATAAACTTCCAGTAGGTGGAAGATGGGTTCAGATGGGTGTTAAGAAATATTTATGGTCCTAACGGTTATAGGGCAAGGAATGAATTGTGGGAGGAGTTGAGAGGCATTAGAGGATTGTCGGAGGGACCTTGGTGTATAGGAGGAGATTTCAATGTAATTAGGTTCCTAGAGGGGACAAATAACAGTAGACAAGGTATCATTACTAGTATGAGAAGGTTTAATTAGTTTATCACTACCTTTGAACTTAAGGAATTGCCTCTCTCACATGGTAGTTTTACCTGCACAAACCTCTAAGACAATCTGATTTGTTCAAAATTAGATAAATTCTTATTCCCAGTGGACTAGGAAGAGCATTGGGAGGCAAGGTTTGAAATGTCGATGTCGGTGGAAATGTCGGTCATCCAAATATAAGAAACATGTCGGAAATATCATATGGGAATATTGTAAAAATTATAGATTTGGTGGAAACATTGTAAAATGTGAAAAATATAGAATGCTTTTTATGAAACGATAAAAGAAGCATAGGCACACCTTTTTAAATTATTATCTTACTCTAAATCATTAAACCAAGCTAAGAAACAACGGTTATAGATAAAAGAATATATTCTAAAGTTGCCCTATAAACTTGAAGGTTCGGAGCTTCATGATAGAATGAGTTAAAGCAAAATTTGAACTCATAGAAAATGTAAATGGTTGTAATAGACCAAGAAATCTATTACACAGACAAAAACTAATATTTAACTTTATACTTGAGATGAATATTGAGTTAGCTCAAAGTGGTAATCATATGAGTTAGGTGGACAATAACTTGCTACTTCACATACTTGCAATATTGTTACCAAATTATGTTATAATACTATCTCTTGTACTACACATAGTATTGGTAGTGTTCAATGGGGAATATGTCAATTCCAATAAATTTTCATGTTACCCATGGAAGTGGAAATGAAAGTATGTCGTGGAAACTATCTCTTGCACTCCACATAGTGTTGGTAGTGTTCATTGGGGAAATGTCCATTCCAGTAAAATTTCGTGTCACTACCCATGGAAATGGAAATATGTCGTGGAAATATTAGGGAAATTAGGGACATTTTAAACCAATGGGAGGTTTAGTTTTGTTTTGATGGTTTAGATAAGTTCTGTTCAAGAGAGAGAGAGAGAGAGAGAGAGAGAGAGAGAGAGAGAGAGAGAGAGAGGAAATCTATCGAACTAGAGAGTCTAAACCCTCCTAGTCGACCATAACCTTTTATTATATTCATTAAGGGTACAAAGTCAAATATGCCCCTACCTAAGTATGGGATAAGAAATTTAAAACAAAACAGTATTGCCAAGTCACCACTTAAAGTCAAATATGCCCCCTACTCGACCAACTCTAACACTCCCCTTCAAGCTGGAGAATATATGCCATATAATCCCAGCTTGTTACATATATAATTCACTCTCCCTGAACTCAAACCTTTTGTGAACAAGTTTGTCCATTGATCACCCGAACTAATGTGCTCTGTGCTTATTTCTCCAGTAAGGATTTTCTCCCTTACAAAATGGCAATCAACTTCTATATGTTTCATCATCTCATGAAAAACTAGATTAGATGAGATGTGGATTGCAACTTGGTTATCAAAGTACAATCTCATAGGTTTGCTCATTGAGAATCTAATTTCTTGTAGAAGATTTTTCAACCATACTAGTTCACATGTGGTATTTTCCATGGCCCTGTATTCAGCTTCAGCACTACTCCTTGCCACAACAGTTTGCTTCTTACTTTTCCATATCACCAGATTTCCTCCATGAAACATGCAATACCCTATAGTGGATCTCCTATCAGATACTAAGCCTGCCCAATCTACACCTATATACCCGACTATCTCAAGACTTCCTCCTAGCTTGTACAACAACCTGTGACCTAGAGCTCCTTTCAAGTACTATACAATTCTAAGAATTACATCCCAGTGAGGTACTCAGGGATTTTGCATAAATTGGCTCACCACACTGATGACAAAGGAGATGTTTGGTCTAGTAATAGTTAAGTAGTTCAGCTTTCCCACTAATCGTCTATACCTTCCAGGATCATCAAACATTTCACTTGCATCACTACTCAACTTAGCATTTGGTTCCATGGGTGTTTCAATTGGTTTAGCACCTAACAATCCTGTTTCTTCCAACAAATTAAGAACATATTTTCTTTGGCACAAATTTATACCTTGTTTCGACCTGGCAACTTCTATACCCAAGAAATACTTCAACTTCCCAAGATCTTTTGTTTGGAAATGGTCTTGTAGGAAGGACTTTGGCCTGTCAATCCTTAGTCTGTCACTACCAGTTATGACTATATCATCCACATAAGCCACTAATAAAATCTTTCCAGTTTCAGAATCATAACTGAACGCTGAGTGATTGACCTGACATTGTTTCATTCCGAAATCTTTCACCACTTCATTGAACTTCCCAAACCAAGAACGAGGAGATTGTTTCAGCCCATAAATTGCCTTTTTGAGTCTACACACTTTACCATCCTCCCCTTAAGCAACAAACCCTGGTGGTTGCTCCATGTAGACTTCCTCCAAAAGATCACTGTGGACAAAGGCATTTTTAATGTCAAGCTGCAACAAAGGCCAATCATACGTAACTGCCAAGGAAATCAAGACACAAACTGAACAAATCTTAGCAATAAGAGAGAAGGACTCCATATAATCCACTCCATACAATTGAGAGTAACCCTTAGCAACTAATCAAACCTTCAACCGTTCCACACTTCTATCTGGTAAATATTTAACTATATATACCCATTTACAACCTACAACATGCTTACCTGGAGGAAGAGTGGTGAGCTCCCATGTATGATTGTGTTGAAGAGCAGAGAGTTCTTCTTCCATTGCTTGACGCCACCCTGTTGAAGTAAGAGCCTCTTGGACATCCTTGGGTATAGATATAGAGGACAACAAAGAAACAAACTGGTGATGTGAAGTGGAAAGATGAGAAACAGAAACATAATTGGATATGGGAAGTAAGGTAAAACTACGTTTACCTTTCTACAACACAATGGGAAGATCTAGGTCAAAAGAGGTAGGCAGCTCTAGGATAGGAGCAACAATAGGATCCGTAGATGAGGTAGAAGCTGGAGGAGGTTCCGGTGTTTGTTGATGAGTATACACATGCTGAATCGGTGGTCGTTCAGTAGGAATTTGCATTGGAAGAGGTGAAGGCTCATGCGTAACAGGAACAACTGGAATGGGATCACTAATGGAAAGAGGAAGAGGGATAAATGGTAAGAGGCCGGAACATCAGGACCCGAGAAGAACAACACGAACTCAAAAAAAGTGACATCAGGATAGACAAATGACTTCCGAGTGATAGGATTGTAACACTAATACCCTTTCTGGGTCTGAGAATAGCCAAGAAAGATACACTTAATAGAACATGCGTCCAACTTGTCTAAACAAGAGCCTAGATTGTGAATAAAGCACACACACCCAAATACCAGGGAGTTAATGGAAATGGAGGTAAAGTGGGGAACAAAATAGAAAAGGGAGACCGACGATGAATGATGGATGAGGGCATCCAATTAATGAGGAAACAAGCTGTGAGCACTATGTCACACCAAAAATGCTTAGGAACATTCATATGATGAAGGATAGACCGAGCAGTCTTAAGAAAATGATGATTCTTTCGTTCAACCACCCCATTTTGTTGAGCACTGTGGCACACGAAGTCTGATGAATGATGCTATGTTGCTCCAAATATTGTTGAAAGGAAGTAAGAAAGTATTCTCTGCCATCATCTGAACGAAGAATTTTTATTGGAATACCAAATTGCGTACGTATTTTATTATGGAATTTTTGAAAAATAGAAAACAATTCTCTCCTTTCTTTCATTAAATAAATCCATGTCATCCTTGAACAATCATCAATGAAAATGAAAAAATACTTGTAACCATTATAGGATTCAATTCTGATTGGACCCCAAGCATCTGAATGGACTAAAGCAAAAGGACGCAACATACAACCATCGACCCTAGGACTAAAGGAAACTCGATGGTGTTTCCCATACTGACGTGACTCACACTGCAAGGAAGACAAATGACTCAAAGAGGGAACTGGTAGTTTGAGAGCTTTGAGAAATGGATGCCCTAGCTGACAGTGCCATTGGAGAGGAGTCAGGGAAGTTTGAAGTGCAACTGAAGATCCACCATCGTCAAGATAATATAATTCACCGGCTTTATGCTCTCCACCAATCTTCTTCCTTGTCTTGAGGTCCTGAAAAACATAGGATGAAGGGTAAAAAATGAAATAACAATGAAGGGCCTTAGTTAATTTACTAACAAACATAAGGTTGAATGGAAATTTGGGCACATATAGAACAAAGGATAAAGAAAGAGATGCAGTATCAACATTACCAACACCAAAAATGAGAGAACAAGAACCGTTGGCTAGGGTAACAGTTTGGGATGTGGAAGTTTCAGAGAGGGAAGAGAACACACTTGGAATCCTGGTCATGTGATCAGAGGCTCCAAAATTAATGATCCATTGAGAATGTTTGGATGCTAGGCAAGCCATACCTGAATGAGCAAGGCTAGTAGTGTTCTATTGCGAAGTGGCCTACAAGAACCTCTCGTACTCATCTCGTGGTACACTCACCATCTCTTTCTTGGAAGCAGATGTAGATGATGTGCTTGATCTGTTTGTTGATTAGCACTCACATCACCACTACCAACGACTGCATGGTTAGCCCATGTGGAAGGTGGGCCACTGCCACAATGTGTACACTTCCTAGTAGTGTGCCCTCTTCCTCTACCATGGCCTCTCCCTAAGTCACGACCTCCACCACTTCCACTACCACAACCAAACATGGGACTACCACAGCCTCCTCGAAATGCATGTCCGCCCCCTCTATTTCCACGTCTACCTCCTCTCGCTACAACAAACACTGATATGTCAGAAGTTGTGGTACTCTCTGTGGGTCCTAGGGAAATCCTACAGAGCCGAACAAATACTTCCTCAAGTGTAGGAAGAGCATAACCTCCCAATATTTGTGCTCTAACTAGTTCATATTCTGATTTCAGCCTTACTAAGAACTTGGTTACATCAAGTTGCTCCTGTTGTTGTTACTGAATTTTCACATCTGAAGTGAGGGGATGATAGACATTAAGTTCATCATTGAGGTTCTTCATACTGGCATAATACTCTTCAAGGGTTTGATTTCCTTGCTGTAAATTAAAATACTCCTGATAGAGCTGATATACTCTCGTAGTATTGTTCTGTCCAGAATAAAGTTTCTTTGCATGTTCCCATATTTCCTTGGCTGTATCTAACAACATAAAGTTTGCACTTATCTTGGGTTTCATATTGTTCCATAACCATGCCATTATTTGAGCATCTTCTTGTTCCCAATCATCAAACCCTGGAGATTCAACTGATGGTTTATGTTCCTTCACGTGTTTCACCTTCCTATTGGCCTTGAGATAAACCTTGACCGACTTGGCCAATGGCACATAATTTTCACCATTAAGTTTAATTGATGTCATCTGCACACCTAAGTAGTCTGAGGGGATCATCACACTAGATTTCTGATCACTACCACCATCTCCGGTTGCTGCCATGGTGTTTTCAATACAGGTAACTATCAATTGTTCTTCCTACTTCTGAATTATCAACCAACCTAAGTAGTCTGAGGGGATCATCACACTAGATTTCTGATCACTACCACCATCTCCGGTTGCTGCCATGGTGTTTTCAATACATGTAACTATCAATTGCTCTTCCTACTTCTGAATTATCAACCAACCAAAGAAAATTATTTCTGCTGTTAAGTCAACACTACTGCAGTCTACAAATCACCTCACGACACTCTTCAATCAGCCACCATAAAAAGAAACTACCACCATTCAGACATTCAGACCCATCCGGCTGCAACAAACAAAGGAAGAAAATCCTCTTGAAACTGCTCAGTAGAGGGTCTGAACCACCATACACAACCACTCAAATACTAGGGCTGTCACTCGTGGTGACAGCAATCATAGAATCACCAACCTAGGGCTGCCGCACCTTCCTAACACCTGTAATGGAAAACGAGGCAGTCCTGGAATCACCAAAAAGGTTGTCGTAGCCTTCTACGTGGTGCAACCCAGATTCTAGCCTAGAAAAAAGGAGAAAAAAAGAAGAGGAGAGATCACAGGTCCAGAAACTTTGAGATCGCAGCCTTCCTTTTTCATATTTATGGCTCTGATACCATGTTTTGATGGTTCAGATAAGTTCTCTTCAGAGAGAGAGAGAGAGAGAGAGAGAGAGAGAGAGCGAAGAAGAAGAAGAAGAAGAAGAGAGGAGGAGAAAGGGGAAATCTATCAAACTAGAGTCTAAAACCTCCTAGTCGACCATAACTTTTATTATATTCATTAAGGGTACAAAGTCAAAAATGTCCCTACTTAAGTATGGGACAAGAAATTTTAAACAAAACAGTATTGCCAAGTCACCACTTGAAGTATAATGAAAAGACTAAGTTACCCTACTCGACCAACTCTAACAAGTTTCAAGAGCTCTGTCAAGGGTAACCTTAGATCATTGGCCAATTTCCATCTTTAAGGAAGAACAAGGAAGGAGAGACCTGACACCTTTTAGATTTGAAAACATGTGGTTATGTCATTTGGAGTTTAAACAATAGGTTAAGAAGTGGTGGAAAGAATGTAATCCAAGGGTAAAGTGGAAAAGAATGAAATTTCACAGGAAGCTACAGGATCTAAAGGTTAAAATTAAGCATTCTTTCACCCCCAAATGACTAAAACTCCAGACCTCATTTCTAGACTGCTAGGAAACATATTTTATGGTGATACTGTCTTTTAGCTATCCAAAGAGAGGTTCCTTGAAAGCTTGCTCTCCAAAAGTGTTTTTCCCTTTAGGCAACATATTTTATGGGTTTCCAAAAATAGGCTTCTTTCTTATGGTGCTGTGTGGTGTTTGCTTTTAGGCATTGAGCTCTATAAGTGAATTTATCTCCATCAGTCTGTTGATTGTAAGCTTGTGGCATGTAAAGAATGGAGAAAAACCAAGCACTAAGAGTAGATTTCAAAATTACTTTATTTCTTCCTTTGATGGCATGTTGAAAATAAATGTTGATGCTAGTATGCTACAAATAATCTGATTAGATTAAATTGCAGGAGGAAAATAGGTTACTAGTTGGACAAAGAGGTCACAGTCAGCTTAAAAATTTGCTGAAGTTGTTAGTAAAAAGGCAACAATATATGATAAGCCAGGTTTCCACCCTTTACCCTGTGAAGCCATCAGCTGAATCAACATGTGCAGTAAAGCTTGACTCATCTTCTAACGGCACCAAATTGGGTAACATACTAGTATACCATGAAACTTTCAAGATTGTTTTGTTGCTACATATTGAATTTTGTTATTAGAATGAATTTAAACGAGTTATCTTGGTAAAAGGTCTCTATAACTACTCGTCAAAAAAAAAAAAAATAGAGATCACTGTAACTGGATGAATTTCACATTACAGCTTAGTTTTGGGTCCAAAAGTCTCCATATGTTGGTCACTACACCCTCTTTTGAGTGAAAAACAAAGCCTCTTCAGATGGATTACAAAACTTGGAATCGCTCATCATTGCATGGATAGGAACAAAAGCTTATGGTGGTGTGTAGAGTTTACACTGGATCAAGACACTGAATATAGTCAATCCAGAGGCAAAATCTAGAATCTAGATTGGCCACATCATCCTCCTTGTAGCTGAAACAGTTTTCCATCAAAGGAAGTGTTGAGTTGGGCCTAGTTGTTTTTATTCTTATTTTAAGTTATCTAGTTTGGAAGTTATTGGGCTTTAGGCCCATTAGTTATGTTTTTAAGTTGTGACTGTTCAGCTACATTAGTAGCCGCCCTGCTAAGCGCATCCTTTTAATATCTCATCCTTTAAGTTAAGTATAAATATAATGAGGGGCTGGCGGCTAGGGTTCATCTAAGAATCCTAGTTGACTTCTTACTCATTTCTCCTTCTCTTTTCTTCTCTACTGCTGAAATTTTCATCTTCCTCCTCTTTCCCTTCACAAGAAATTCGACTAAATCTGCAATTAGTGATTTCTACTTGGTATCAGAGCAGGCCGAAGGTTCCTCGAGTTGTTTTCTCATGCAGCCCTAGATCGGCCGACTGCATGGTGATTTAAGAGGCTGATCGAAGCTCTAAGGTAAGCCCAATTTTTGGAGTTTTTGGTGGATCTGTTTGCCCTATAGCTGGTCTAGGGTTTCTCATCAAAATCAGGAAAAACTAGAGAAAGGGGAAGAGTCCTGTTTCTGTTGGACACTTCAATTTTGACATAGGAAGTGGCGCCCTAATTTTTTAGGGTTCCTTGGAGTTTTCTGTAAGGGGTGGTTCAAGTCCTGCTTGATTTGGAGGCTTCTAGAGAGAGCGGCTACCTCTTCTTTCTCTTCTCTCATCCAACAGAAAATGAATCTTTTGTGGGAAGACAGTCTAGGACACCAGAAAGGTGTTGTTGGTTCCAGAAGTGTTTTGTTTGATCTTCTTGCATATTTCATTTATTTTCTTTACACTTTTTGAGAAGCATGGAAGGCCACGGAGTTGAAAATAAGCCCGGGAGTGAAATGAAACCAATGAGAGGAGGTGTTGGAGACCTTTTCGGGACTGGGACCATTACTATAGTTAGGTTGGATGGTGCAAATTACTTAGAATGGTCACAATCTGCAAAGATGGCCATTGGTGCTCATGGGAAATTAGGGTATATTACTGGTGAAGAAGTGAAACCCGAAACTAGCAACTCCCGGTGGGTATAGGAGAATTATATGGTGATGACTTGGTTGTGTAATTCCATGTTGCCCCATATAAGTAAAATTTTTTATAGGCAAATATAGCTAAGGAAATATGGGATGGGGTTGCAGAAACCTATTCACAGAGGGAGAATGTTGCTAGGGCTTATCAGTTGAGAAATCAGATTATTTCTACAAGGCAGGGAGATGGACTTGTTGCAGCATATTTTTTTTCCCTTAAAACCCTATGGCAGGAGATTGACAATTTAGAGACATTTGCTTGGGAAACCACTAAGGATGTAGCTACCTATCAGAAACATCCAGAGAAGTATAGGGTGTTTGAATTTCCTACTAGCCTTAATCCTGAGTATGATATTGCAAGACAACATCTTCTTTCCAGGGACAATGTTACCCTCTCCTAGGCATATGCCTTTGTGTTAGGGGATGAGAGCAGGAGAGATGTGATGATGAAAAATCCTATTTCTGATTAGCCTGCCATGTTGAGTACTGTGAAACCTAAACAAAGTGGAGATCGGGGTGACAATGAAATCAAGAAGGAAGATAAAAGAGATTTGATCTGTGACTATTGTAAGAAGCCTAAACACACAAAAGATGCTTGAAGCTTCACCCACATCTTGTGCCGATTAGACTGAAAAATAAGAAGGGAAATGCACACATGGCAGTTACTGGTGACATTCCGGCCTCTCCTACTACAACTGCTCTGGAGTCTGTTGTAGCTGCTATAGTAAGGGCCGAACTTGAGAGGTATGGGCAACTTCTGAACTAGCGGGATATAGCCAGTTCCAGTTCGGTTTTGGGGTGATGCAGTTCTCCCAATAGTATATCTGATTAACAGGGTGCCCTCTCGTATACTTGGATTCAGCACCCCATTCAGTTTCCTTTTTCCCGAGGGGGAGATGTTTCATATTCCTCTCAGTGTATTTGGGTGTGTCTGCTTTGCCCACATCCTTGGTCCTCACTGCTCGAAGTTTGATCCCGAGGCAAAGAAGTGTGTCTTCCTTGGATATGCAGAAAATCTGAAAGGGTACTGCTGCTATGATCCAGTCTCTAGGAGTCGGTATGTTACCATGGATGTCACCTTTTTTGAATCCACATACTTCTCAAAGAATCCTTCTCGGGGGGGAGTGTTTTGGGGAAGTGAGTTAGCAGTCTATTCCTCTCCCAGTTCCAGTCCCTGTGTCTACTCCTGTGCTTGACCCTCCTGTGTCACCTACCTTACCGCCTCCTTTGCGCCTTGCTTCTCAGCATTACTTATGACAGAGACTTCACAAGGAGGTTGATTCTACTACAACAGAACTCACATCACTTCCTGTCGATTCCTTGGAGACTCTAGATTCAACTAACATGGATTTAGGTATTCCTCTTGGTCCTGCTACTATTTCAGTTTGTTAGACAGTGTATGCCCTTAGCTCCAATCAGAATGATGTACATTATGACATTTAATGTAAATGAATAAAGTACATATTTGATTCATGTTTTTATGGTGTGTTTCTGTATAATACCCTTAAACTGGACACATATGAGACTCGTGTTAGTTTAGAATCTTCACAGCCGTTGGACAGATCTGGGGAGATTTATCCTGCCAAGGTTGACTCTGATGTGCCGCCAAGTTGGTTGGGGTGGCTTGTCTCAGTTGCCAGGGTGAGACTTGGGGTACATGCAGTGTGGGTTTTCTTGAAACCCTAAACCGGACCAGAATTCCAGTATTGCCCCAGACCTTGGAGATAGATGGGCAAAACTGGAATGTTACACCTGACCCCTAGACTTGATTATGATACTGCACTAGGTGTCGGATTGGGCCGTCTTTGATATATCAATCAGTGAGATACTTAGAAGGGGTCAAAACCTAGGTATGTTGGGGCAGTTTGAGAATTCATCTGAGTGGGTGATCATAGTGACAGGATCAGCCCCTTTGTCGGACAAAGTGAATGATCGGGGATGCACTCTCTCTGATGGAAACCAAAACTGTCGGCAGTGAATTTCAACCGTTGAAATTTGTTTTTGCAAAATATATTTATATAGAGATATACTTACATATATTATGGTTTCAAAATGTTTGCAAAAGGTTTTAATTCCCGGGATCCATATGAGTAGAGAGTGCAGCACTGTGCCTTGCAGCCGAGGGAGAGGTCCTCTCTTGTCGGGCAGTGTTTGATCATTATGGGCTGAGAGGTTAAGTGTAGGACCACTTAGGGTAATACCTAATGGGCTAATCTTGCATCTGCCCACAGTCCTTGGATTTTTATAAGGTGGCTTGACCCAGGGACCATTTAGTGTAAATGTTGGGCCCATTAAGAGCCCATGGTGATGGGCTCAGGGGTTCACTGTCTCTTACAGTGAATTCAGCCAGGCCTTGTAACAGAGGCTGGGCTGAACCCGTGGGCTGATGTGTAGATCAATGTTTGGGTCCCACGCCGTACAAAGATATCCAACTGGGTAGCAATTTAGAGGATAAGTGAGCATATGGACTTAATGGGCCTAAAGCCCAATTCGGACAAGCTTAATTAGATTAATTAAAGAGGGGCGTCTGGGATTTAGATCAATAGATAGGATAAGGGATTGTTCCTATCCACTTAGAGAGTCCAGATCCAAATAAGGATTTGGATCAAGAAACTTCTAATTAGATTAGGAGGGTTGATCTTTATCTGCAAATAAGATAAAGGATTATCCTTATCTCTTAAAGAGAGTCCAGATCCAAATACAAGATTTGGATTAGGAAACTCCTAATGAGGTTAGGAGAACCTCCCTTTAAGGCTATAAATAAGGGAGAAGGGCGAACCTCCAGTTCATTCTTTAGTTTACTGATTTAAGAGAGAAGACAACCTACAGTTAGATTGACACCATCTTCTCCTCTTGCCTTCTCCTGCTATTGCTGCCATCACCAGTTCGTTCTCCACTTGTAGGAGCGATCATGAAGGGGTTCTTAGTATTATCTTTTGGAGAAAAGATAATCAGAAATCGTGCTCTCTCGCCCTCCATCAGATTCTTGGTGAAGAATTAGGTTCTTACTGAAGAGCCATCCTGTTGATTTTGCTCCACCCTATGCTGTGTCATCTTTAGTGGGAGCAGTCTTTGGATTTTTCCTTGGGCGTGAACACCTTCGTTGTGGGTTACTACTACTCCGTATCAAGTATATCCCTCTCCTACCTTTTGGTTTCAGATCTAGTTCGGTTTGGGTTCAAGATTAATCCTTGAAAATACAGTTTTCTAAAATAGGGAATGTGATTCCTACATGGGAGAGAGATTTTTGAAATTTCGCCCAACTTACCTGCAGGGTTCGGCCATCCATATGATGGATCTCTCATCCCTTTCACAGTTCCCATTGATTGTACTAACTCTGTTACAGATAACCTTGCTCTTCCTATTGCTCTTAGAAAAGGGAAGAGAAAGTGTATTGCTCATTGTATTTCACTGTACTTATCCTACAGTTGACTTTCTCCTTCCTACCGTGTTTTTCTTTCCTCTCTTGAATCAGTGTTTATACCCAAGGGTGTTAGTGAGGTTCTCTCCAAACTTGAGTGGAATAAAACCATACAGGAAGAGATGGTAGCTTTGATTAAGAATTAGGCATGGGACATTGTGGATCTACCATAAGGCAAAGAGAGTTGGATGCAGATGGGTTTACATAGTAAAATATAAGGCAGATGGAAGTATAGAAAGGTACAAGGCAAGACTTATTGCAAAAGGGTACACACAGACCTATGACATTGATTACTTAGAGACCCTTGCACCAGTTGCAAAGATGACGTCTGTTCGGATACTTCTTTCTCTTGCTGCCTCATACTCTTGGCCCTTGTTTCAACTTGATGTGAAGAATGCTTTCCTAAATGGGGATCCGCAAGAGGAAGTGTATATGAATCTTCCTGTTGGCTTCTACAGTGATGCTGAAAAGGGAAAGGTATGCATGCTTAAGAAGTTACTTTATGCGGATGATATTGTTGTCACGAGGAATGACCTAAGTGAGATTGATTGTCTGAAAAGGAATCTACATAAAGAATTTGAAATTAAGGATCTTGGAGAATTAAGATACTTCTTAGGCATTGAAGTTGCAAGATCAAAACATGGAATTTTTATCTCTCAAAGGAAGTATGTCTTGGATCTTCTTCAAGAGACAGGGAAGCTTGGAATGAAGGCAATTAGTTCCCCTATTGATCAGAACCTTAGAATCAATGCATTAGAAGGTGAGCCAGTAAAGGACATTGGGAGATATCGGAGACTTGTGGGTTGGCTGCTATACTTGTGTATGACAAGACCCGACATTTCCTATGCAATAAATGTGGTAAGTCAATACATGCATGCCCCACGAGTCCAGCATTGGGAGGCAGTTGACAGGATTCTTGCTTATCTGAAGGGACACCCGGGCAGAGGCATATTGTTTACTGATCATGGATAGTTGAAACTAGAGGCTTATACAGATGCAGATTGGGCTGGATGCCTTGATGATAGGAGATCGACTTCAGGAGTGTGCACCCTTGTTGGGGGTAACTTTGTCTCGTGGAAGAGTAAGAAACAAACAGTGGTGGCAAGATCAAGTGTTGAAGCTGAATACAGGGCCATGGCACATGGAGTTTTAGAACTTCTTTGGATCCATTCCCTATTAGAAGAAATTGGTGTATAGGTTGAAGAACCTATGATGTTGTATTGTGATAACCAGGCAGCAATTAACATTGCCCATAACCCAGTCTAGCATGACCGAACTAAGCACATTGAAGTGGATAGGCATTTTATCAGAGAAAGAGTGATTTCTGGAGAAGTTTGTCTTCCATATATTGTTTCTGATCTGCAGCTCGCTGATTTTCTCACAAAAGGTGTTGCAAAGAACAAGCTGGAGCATGATCTACGCAAGTTGGGAATTTGTGACATTTACTCCCTACTTGAGGGGGAGTGTTGAGTTGGGCCTAGTTGTTTTTATTCTTATTTTAAGTTATTTAGTTAGGAAGTTGTTGGGCTTGAGGCCCATTAGTTTATGTTTCTAAGTTGTGACTGTTTAGCTACATTAGTAGCCACCCTACTAAGGTCATCGTTATAATATCTCATCCTTTAAGTTAAAGTATAAATATAATGAAGGGTTGGCGGCTAGGGTTCATCTAAGAGTCCTGGTTGACTTTCTACTCTTTTCTTCTCTGCTGCTGAAATCTTCATCTTCCTCCTCTTTCCCTTCACAAGAAATTCGACTAAATCTGCAATCAGTGATTTCTACTGGAAGATATGCCTGTTTAGAGAATTCCTGTTGGAAATTCCCAAAAAGTGTTATAGTCATGGATAAAAGACATAGTTAACTTAGAGAAAAGTTGAAAAAATGGGTTTTCTATAAATGGAAAAAGTAGAGAAGTATGGTTACTTTTCCTTACACAACATGCTGAAACCAAAATCCATCAAGAAAAATGAAAAAAAATTAGGAATCTTTTGCTAGTATTGAACTTTCTATTTGTATTTGGATGTATCTTCCCTAATCTTGTCTAACCACATTTTTTACTATACTTTTTTCCCTTTAAAAAATTATGGCTAGTTGCTCTAATATTATGCATATAATGTATATTTGTTCTGTGGAGACTCTGTGACTTGATGTATCTTATTAGTATAGTCCCCGTTGTATATTACTTATGTATCTTATTCTTGTTTTTCTCTTTCGGCCCTATATGGGTATTCTTGTAATTGTACATATCTTTTAATATATAAGAGGCTCTTTGAGGTGGGTGTCAATTCATTCTTGACACCTCTAAAATTATTCTTGTTATTTTCTCTATTCAGCCGAGAGTGTTGACATGGTATTGGATTGTTCTCTGATCTATCCTCTCTCTCTTTTGAACCTCACTAGAAGCAGTAATCTTGTCGTATCAGGACTGTTTTGATCAACCATTTTCTGTTAAGTCTTCTCTGCACAACCATCAGGAGAAATTTAATTAGACCTCTCTTGGGAGACTTCGGTTCGAGGTCAAACTTCAGATCTGGTATTGCCTAGACCTGATCTATTCTCCTTATAAACAACATCTAATTCGGTGAAGTTTTTGAAGGAGTTCTGATCTTCTTATTCGGGCAGCAATACTGTACAATTTCCTTTTTTGGACAGAAACAACTTTGGACTTCAGGTCTTCTTGGAGCAGAAACACTCTCCAAATTGAAGGGTTCAAACTCTTTTTAACCTTACACTTAGTTTCTGGTTTGGAATCTTCTAAGGGCTGTTTCGATCAGCACAAGATACTTCTTTGTTCTCGGAAGCCTGATATGTTGGTAAACCACAATTTTCTCTCAATCGGATGAATGGATCAACCTATAACACTAGATTTGGTGTCGTCCTAGGGTTTTCTTACTTCCCATTATTTGTTTCAGATTTTAGAATTGACATTTGAGAGATTTTAGATTTGACAGTCCTAAAACTTGCAATTTTTGGACTTCCAACTCGAATCCTTGATTGCTGAAGCTGTTTATGGATATTGCAGTGATTCTTCTTTAGCATGCCACCTCAAAAAATCTCTATATAGTCTAAAACAAGCTCCCAAGCATGGTCTGAACGCTTTTGAGATGTTGTAGTTGCTGTTGGATATAGCTAGAGTTCTTCTGATCACTCTCTCTTTGTTGGCGATGGCCTCAGGGCATTACCATTCTCCTACTATATGTTGATGACATGTTGTTGACTGGGAATGATGCTGAGGGTATTCGTGAATTAAAATTGTTACTTCATAATTCCATTCACATGAAGGACTTGGGCCCTCTCATCTATTTCCTGGGATTGGAAGTTCATCGTAGTGATTGATGGTTTGTTTGTCAGCAGAAATATGCCTCTGACCTTGTATAAACTTCATGGTCTTAATGATGATAAGCATTTTTATACACCTATGGAGCTAAATCTTAAGCTATCTAAATCTGAAGGTCCATTACTTCCCGATGTTGCCTTGTATTGCCAGCTTGATGAAATGTTGTTGACTGGGAATGATGCTGAGGGTATTCATGAATTAAAATTACTTCATAATTCCTTTCACATGAAGGACTTGGGCCCTCTCACCTATTTCCTAGGATTGGAAGTTCATCGTAGTGATTGAGGGTTTGTTTTTCAGTACAAATATGCTTCTGACCTTGTATAAACTTGTTGGTCTTAATGATGAGAAGCATCTTTATACACCTATGGAGCTAAATCTTAAACTATCTAAATTCGAAGGTCCATTACTTTCCAATGTTGCCTTGTATCGCCAACTTGTGGGGTCCCTCATTTATCTCACTATGACTCGGCCTAATATTTCTCATGCTGTTCATGTTAGTCAATTTGTTTCTGCTCCTCATCGGCCTCATATGACTGTTCATCGCATCATTCGATATGTTAGAAGCACACCTTCTCAGGGACTGTTCTTCTCCTCCTCTCCTATTCAGTTGAGAGCATATGCAGATGCAGATTAGGCTGGTTGTCCTGACATTCGTAATTCCACTTCTGGGTGGTGTGCCTTTATGGGTGATTCACTCATCTCTTGGAAGTGTAAGAAACAACAAACAGTCTCCAAGTCTTCCACTAAAGCAGAGTATAGGGCCATGTCTTCTGTTTGCAGTGAGATTGTTTGGTTATGATCTCTCTTTATGGATCTTGGCATTCAACTTCCTACTCCTATTCCTCTCTATGCAGAAATATGAGTGCTATCAAGATTGCATCTAACTCTGTCTTCTATAAGAGAACCAAGCACATTGAGGTGGACTGCCACTTTATCCGAGATCTTTTCACTATTGGTTCTATATCGCTTCCTCATGTAGCCTCGGACATGCAGATTGCCGATTCTTCACCAAAATTATGACTAGAGTTCGACATCTCTTTCTTATAGACAAACTGATGCTTATGTCTAGGCATCAATTTGAGGGGGAGTGTGGAGACTCTGTGACTTGATGTATGTTCAACTATTATTTTTGGCTTGGTTGCTCATTGCTTTTGTTTTTGCTACCATCGTTATTTTTGCTATTAATTAATACTAAGGTAGAAATTCTAAAAAAAATCAGCTTTATGAGCTGAAAACCTCAAGGGATTAGAGATTAATACATTGTAGATTGAATATAGGCTATAGAAACCATTTAACCTGAAATCTCTAGAATCATGGCCTAGTGAAATGATTCTATCACCTAGTTTTCTTATTCTTTAAAGCTATTATCTTCAAGTATTTGGTATCTTTTATCCTCCATATGCCCCTACATAAGAATAATGATAGACACTGACTAGTGGCTTATCAAAAAAGCAAAGGTAGTGAATTATGTTTTTGATTGGAAGATAGATATCTTATCACCATGTTGTTTTTCTTCTTATTTAATAATTTTTTTCTTTTATCTTTATAAAAAAAAAAAAGAAAAATGACCAAGGAGATTCTTTGCCTTCTAGGAATTTCAAGGTATATATATCCTGATGACCTAAAAGTGTACCTCTTGGAGATTCTTCAATCCAACCCTACTTTCTCCATTTTGCGAGCTCTTGGACCTCCTGCATACCATGGTGTGAGAAGATTAAATTTGAGCGAAGCTACCAAGGAAGTCCAGGACTTTCAGGTATAGGAGTGTTATTTATAAACCTAATGGAGAAATGCGTTTGGTATTTAGTGGCCCCATTAGTGACATTGACTATAGGATCTCCAATTTTAAATGTTATAACATGTAATTGTCATGGTTGGAAATCAGCAATCTTTTAGATGGAACCAATTTTGTTTTCTAGGTAAAAGACCAGTAGAAAGTAAGAATAGAGAGAGGAGAGAAGAGAGAAGAAAAAACATTTGGAGTAAAAAAACATTAGCTGGTGGTGCCAACTTCTATATTTATATTAGGACGACATAGATATACAAAAAAGAAAGGAAAAATTACATATGTTCCCCTGTGACACTAACTACAAAATTTTAACAGTTTTAACTCTCCCCCTCAAGTTGGGACATAGATGTCAATCATGCCCAACTTGTCACATAAGTCATTGTGCCGCAAGTGATGTAGGCCCTTTGTAAAAATTTTTGCAAATTGCTCCTTGGAACTAACATACAGAGTGGACACTTCCCCATTAACAAGTTCCTCTCTGATAAAGTGTTTTTCCATCTCAATATGTTTAGTTTTATCATGAAGAATAGGGTTGGCTGTAATGTTGGTGGCAACCTTGTTGTCACAATACAAAGATATGGGTTTATCAACTAGAAAACCCAACTCATGCAGCAAGTTCTTTATTCACATAACCTTAGCTACTCCATAGGACATTGCTTTATACTCGGCTTAAGCACTAGACCTAGTCACTATAGTTTGTTTTTTGCTTCTCCATGTGACTAGGTTTCCTCCCACAATGGTACAATACCCACGTGTGGACTTTCTGTCATCAACTGACCCAACCTAGTCAACATTTGTGTACACTTTAATCTTCAAATGCCCATTCTTCTGGAATAATAAATCAACTCCTAGAAACTTCTGTAGGTACTTGAGGGCTCTCTCAGCTGCTTCTAATTGTGTGGTTTTAGGGGCATGCATGAATTGATTAAGAACACCCACGACATAAGCAATGTTTGGCCGGGTCATCGACAAGTACAAGAGCCTTCCCACAAGTCTCTGGAATTGTTTTACATCTTTGATAGTCTTACCACAACAATCACCCAGTTTGTGGTTTGGATCAATGGGAGAGTTAGTTGGCTTAACCCCTAGTTTTCCTGAATCTTGTAAGAGATCTAGGATGTATTTCCTTTGAGAAATGAAGATCCCTTTTTGTAAGTGGGCCACTTCAATTTTAAGGAAATACCAAGGGTCCTGTATCCTTCACCTCAAACTGAGTGGCTAGAAACTCCTTTAATTTATGGATTTCAACTTTCCAACCACCCGTGGTTACTATGTCATTAACATACACTACAAGGTTGTAGTCTTTATAGCCAATTTTTTGCACTGCTAGATGAAACTTGCTAAACCAAGCTCTTGACAATTGTTTTAGCCCATACAAGGATTTCTTTAGCTTGTACACTTTCTATTCTTTGCCTTGGGCACAAAAGATAGGCGGTTGTACCATTTATGCCTCTTCTTCAAGATCAAGGTTTAAAATGTCGATGTCGATGGAAATGTCGCTTACCAAAATAATAGGACATATGTTGGAAATGTCAAGGGGAAGTATTGTAAAAATTAGAGACATTGTGGAAATATTATGAAATATGTGGAAATACGCAAAGATATTTTGTAAAATGATAAAAGAAGCATTAATACATATTCGTAGACTATTATCTTATTCCCAACCATTATATAAAGCTAAGAAACTAAGATCAATAACAAATTAGTAAATGACTATTTACTGATTTATTATGCATTTTGATGTTTTTACAAGGTTATCTGATATTTTCTTTTCTTATTTTTAGTTCTGATTTATTATAAATTCTAATATATTTATTTCACACTAGTAAATAGAAATACATTTATTCTGATTTTTTAAATATTAAAGTTATAATGTTTTATTATAAATTTAATAAACTGATTCTCCTTTTTGTAGTATTAAGGTTATAATAAATTCTGATTTCTTATAAAACTTAATGAATTTATTATGATTTTTAATACTAAATTTATAATAAATTATGATTTAGCATAAAATATATTAAATTTATTCTGATTTTTTATTATAAATGTAGAATATGGTTTATTATAGAATTTAATAAACATTTAATGATTTTAATAAATATTTTAAAAATACTAACTAGTTAATACTTTATTACTTGAAAAATATTTTATGATTTATATTATAAAGTAATTAATTTATTCTTTTGTTTTTATATTTTGTTAATTATTTTTATAAATATTTTATTTGAAATACGAAATAGAAATTATTAATGGAATAATCTATATTAATATACTGTATTATATTAATACAATATACTAATATATTATATTTTTAATGTACATTAGTCGACATAATAGGAAAAACTGTATTTTTTTTGGTTAGTTGGACCAATTTGGTCGGCATTTCTGTAATATAGGAAATGTCGACCGACATAATGTAATTTTTATATTACCATCCATTCTCTTGTTGGTGAGCCTCAACATTGACATATGTCGAGCGACATTAGTGACATTTGGCAACATTTGAAACCATGTTCAAGATCACCATTAAAGAAGGCATTTTTGATATCTAATTGATGAAGGTCCCAATCAAGATTAGCAACTAGATGGAAAAAGATTTTGATATAATTCATCTTAGCTACTAGAGCAAATGTCTTAGCATAATCTGTTCCATACACTTGAGTAAACCCTTTTGCCACCAGCTAGCCCTTGTACTTTTCCACTGTGTTATCAGCCCTGTGCTTCATTGTGAACACCCACTTACACCCTACCGGTTCCTTACCCTCAAGAAGATCCACTAACTCCCATGTACCATTTTTATGTAAGGCATTGATCTTCTCTTTCATTGCATTTGTCCATTCAGGTACTGAGAGTGTCTCTGCCACATTTTTAGGGATAGGGACACTGTCAATGGAAGAAAGGAAAGCATGAAAAGAAGGTGAAATATTCTCATAAGAAGAAAAATGGGAGATATGATGCTTAGTGGTACAAGATCTAATTCCATTCCTTTGTGCAGTAGGAATGTCAAAGTCATTAGCAATAGAAGGATCAATAGCAATAGAGTCAGAAACATTAATGGGAATAAGAGTACTTGGTTGGATAGGATCTGTCCCCAATGAATATGATGATGTTGGTAGTATAGTTTCAAGTTGCTCTACAGTTCTTGAACTTGGCTGGTCCTTCGATGACAGAGGAAAACATGGAATGGAGGAGGGTTAGGTAGTAAGAACTTGGACCTATTTCTCCTCCTACTCTCCCCCTGAGGAGAAATAGGAAATAAAGAATCACTCTCAAAGAAAGACACATCCATAGAAACATAGTATTTTTGGAAATGGGATCAAAACACTGACAGCCCTTTTGAGAAGAATGGTAGCCCAAGAATACACAGGGAATAGTACGGGGGTCATGCTTACCACGAGTAGGAAACAAGTCTTGAACAAAACAATGATAACCAAACACAATGATAGGGATAGAAAAGAAGGGAACTTTAGGGAATAGGAGCTGATGATGGATCTTGTACTCTAACAAGCGAGATGGCATCCGATTGGTAAAGTAGGCAACACATAACACAACATCCAACTAGAATCGTTTCGGAACATTCACTTATATGAGTAGTCATTAAGCAACTTCCAAGGAATGATAGTTTTTTCTTTCTACAACTTTCTGTTGTGGTGTTTTGGCACAAGAACTACGATGAGTGGATCCATAGGAAGCAAAAAACTCCGTGAGATCATGATGGAAATTCTCTTAAAATTGTTAGATTGAAAAATTTCGATCTCCATCTAAAGTTGAGTAAATATCATGCCTTGGAAATCTTGTACAATTATTGGCACCTCATCTCTGGCCGCATGGGATACACCCATGTATTTTTGGAGTAGTGATCAGTAAGTGTAATAAAGTATTGATAGCCAATCCCAAATGGTAAAGTGATTGGGCCCCAAACATCAGAACAAAGAATATGGAAAGGAAAATCAGATCTAATATTTCTTGAAGCAAAATGGTTTCCACAATATTTGCTCAACTGACAAGTTTGACATGTGAATTCAGACACTAACATTGACTTGAACAACTTTGGAGACAAACTCTAGCAACTCAAATGATAAATTACCCAAATGACTATGCCATAAACAAACTTGATTCTTATTAGACTGATTCTTAGACTCAGTAATCGAAAGACTAGCTTTGTTCTCTAATGTAGAGACCATCCACCATATGGCCTTCTACCGATCATCTTCCTTGATGCCAAATCTCATATCACACAAGAATGAAAGAAGCTTACTGAATAGTTTAACGAAATTGTAATACTACTAACAGAAAACAAGTTTATAGACAGTTTTGGAACATGTAACACATTAAGAAAGGTAACTCCAAAAGGAAGGGAGTTCCTTGACCAGCTATGGTAGAAAAAGAGCCCTCGGCTAGTCTCACCTTGTCCCTGCCAGATAAGAGATAATAGGATTGAAAGCAGTTTGACTTACCAATCATATGGTTCGAGGCTCCAGAATCTATTATCCAAGAGGAGTCTGAGGGATGAGAGGACACATGAAAAGCGGTGGCAGAATTACCATTAATTGATGTAGATGCAAATGAAGCCAAGGGAGGTGGAGCAAAATCCATTTGGTGGATTACCCTACCATACAACTCTAAATGGTCATGAAAAGAATTAATGATATTTTCCTTGGGATTAGTCATGGAAGAGTGGTCTTAGCTCAAGGTAGTGGTAGATGGTTGAGACTCTTGAGAGGCCATGTTTGCTGCATTAAGCTTCTTCTAAACTTGTTGTCCTAGTTTCTTATTCGGATCTGATTTTTTACTCAGCTCTTGGGCCCACTTCGACTTCCCATGAAGATCCCAACATGTATCTAGAGCATGCCTAGACTTCTGACAGTGGGTGCGCCATAACTTATCTTTGTCATCAACTTTCTTTTGGAAGTCACCTCTTAAAGGAATTGTCACCTCCTGTAACTACACTCCCTTTAGCTGCTAAGGCAATTTGCTCCTCCTCAGAATTATTCATCACATTCTGTCTGCTCTCTTCTGACTGTACTAGGGCATACACTTCTTGTATTGAACCCTAATAGAGCGATATGTAGGATTCAGCCCCAAGAGGAAGGCAAAGATTTGTTGTTGGGAAACCAAAGACTTGTAGGCCTTAGCATTTGCATTACATTTCTAGTCTATGTTCTGATAATGGTCTAGTTCTTTCCAAATTGAGGTTAAATCTGAATAGTAAAAAGAGAGACTCCTCTCCCCTTGCTTACAAGTTGAGGATGCAACTTGCAATTGCTCCCAAATCTCATAAGTTGTTTCTACCCACATGAAGGTCCTCCTTACCTATGGCAGCATAGACAATAACAGCCATGACATCACCATGCTGTTTTCCTGGGCCCACCTATCATGTTCTACACCCCCAGACTTCGGTTCTTTGACTTTACCATTAATATAGCCCACTTTTCTCCTTGCAGTTATGTAAAGTTTGATTCCCCTTGGCCATTCTAGGTAATTGAGACTCATGTCAAATCCTCCACTCACTCCACCTTGAGTAGAGGACACACCAGACATACTAAAATCCTCAGAAGACATGATAGGGAAGGTACTTGTTTTCAGTTCAGTCACAGTTCAGTCAAGGTACTTGTTCTCAGTTCAGTCACAGTTCTGTCAAGGTACATGTTCTCAGTTCAGTCACAGTTAAGTTACAATTTGGTACTTGTTCTCACACAGACAGCACTATATGATTATCCCCTTCAGGCCACACACACTACCACACTACTGAACCAATTCCAGAAGCAAAAGAAGATCAATTTCAGGTCTGAACAGTCCATACAAAGAACACTTCATCAAACTTTTGGCCACACGACTACTGTAGTCTCCAACAAACAAGAAGAAAACTGCTGTTACAGCAGTCACAAATCATTCAGACCTACACAGCCCACCTATCTGGGTACAAAAAATGATCACTCTGTTTGCTGAAATAGGGCTGTCGAATGAGAGGTGAAGAAGAAGAAGAAGAAGAAGATATGAGATGGGCGGCAGAATTGTCCTCAGCCAGCCCTAGTCTATTATACATAAGAACATTACATAATGTTAAATAAATAGACAAGAATGCCCCTGATTAGTGATGGGACACCTAGTCAAAATAAACACTAAATAAGATTAGGCCCAGTAACTAAGGCCCAATAACTAATGACTTAAGACCCAACAAAGATAAACATACAAATTAAGACAGCCGAACCAACACTCCCCCTCAAGCTAAGCATGGATGTCAATCATGTTTAGCTTGCCAAGTAAGTCCACGAATTTCACTGTAGCTAGCCCTTTAGTCAGAACATCTGCAACCTGCATCTCGGAGGGAGTATAAGGGATGCAAAGTTCTCCTGAGACAATTATTTCTTTGTCAAAGTGACAGTCTATCTCAATATGTTCCGTTCTATCATGTTGCACTGGGTTATTTGCAATGTTGATGGCAGCCTTGTTGTCATAGTACAACCTGAGAGGACACTCAATCTTTATTCCAAGTTCACCAAGCAGGATCTTAAGCCATAAAAGTTCAGCAACACCATGAGCCATAGCTCAGTATTCGGCCTCTGCACTAGATCTAGCAACCACATTCTGTTTTTTACTCCTCCATGTAACTAAATTTCCTCCAACAAAGGTGTAGTACCCAGAAGTAGACTTCCTGTCCCCAACAGAGCCAACCCAACCTGCATCAGTATATCTTTCAACTTCAATTTTATTGTTTTTCCTGAATAGAATCCCTTTCCCCGGGCGAGTGAGGGACAGGTAAATCAACTTCCCCACCAGCTTTTGGTATCTTTCCTTATCAAGGTAGTCCTCTCCTACTGACTCCTGTAGACCATGATTTTGTTCTATTGGAGTATTTGCTGGCCTACACCCCATCATGCCTGTCTCTTGAAGAAGATCAAGGATGTATTTCCGCTGACATATATAGATGCCCTCTTTGGATCTTGCAACTTCAATCCCAAGAAAGTATCTCAGTTGGCCCAGGTCTTTGATATCAAATTCAGCAACCAAGACCTCCTTTAGTCTTTTAATCTCTTCCTAATCATCCCCTGTAATTACCATATCATCCACATAGACAATAAGTGCTGTAAGTTTGCCATTTCTCTTCCTTACGAATAGGGTATGATCTGCCCCACTTTGAGTGTAACCCCCTTTCTTCATGGCCCCACATAGCTTCTCAAACAAAGCTCGAGGGGACTGCTTAAGGCCGTATAGGGCTTTTCTCAGTCTACATACCTTCTTGCCAAAACCATAACCTGGTGGAGGATCCATGAACACCTCTTCATGCAGGTTGCCATTCAAGAAAGCATTCTTCACGTCCAACTGATGTAGCTCCCATGAGAAATTTGCAGCTAATGATAATAGAACTCGGATTGTGTTGAGTTTTGCCACCGGAGCAAAGGTTTCTTTGTAGTCAATTCCTTCTTTTTGAGTAAACCCTTTTGCTATCAGTCTAGCCTTGTACCTCTCAATGGACCCGTCCTCCCTATGCTTCACAATGAACACCCACTTGCATCCAATAATGCCTTTCCCTTCTGGTAGATCCACTAATTCCCAAGTCCTTGCTTTCATTAAGGCCTTCATTTCTTCGTCCATAGCCTCTTTCCATTTTGGGTCAGATACTGCCTCAGAATACCTGGTAGGAACATGCACAGAAGAGAGAATAGAGACAAAAGAATAATGATGAGACAAATGTGAGTAAGACACAAAATCAGCAATGGGATGTCTGATAGTACAAGAACGAGTAGACTTACGAAGGGCAATAGGAAGATCCAAGTCAGAAGAACTGATAGGATTACCTTGAGTTTCTGAGACAGGTTGATCCGAGTCCAATTGGTTGCTGTCATGAGTTAGAGGGCCCTTCTTCCTTCTGTTGTAGGTGATTCTGATATCTCTTTACAGCCTGCTGGAGTCTTCAGTAATATTTGCAACATCACTAGTAGTAGCTGGTACAATGGGAGCCTCACTAGATTCACCCGGGATACCACAACTAGGTGGATCAGGAGGAGAAGATGGAAGGCCTGAGGTAGAGAGAGGTACAAAGAATGGGGGAATAGAAGAATCCTCTTCCATCCCACTAGTCTCCCCTTGAAGAGGATTCTGGGAAGAATGAAAATAGGATTGAGACTCAAAGAATATCACATCCTTTGTGACATACTTTTTCTTGGTGATTGGATCATAACACTTGTATCCCTTCTGAGTAGGGGAGTACCCCAAAAAGATTCCCTTTGTAGCCCTAGGATCCAATTTGGTCTTCTTTGGATCCTTGACATGTATAAAGCGTACACAACCAAAGACTCTCGGTAGAAGAGAAAAGTCAGGAAGATGAGGGCAAAGAACAGAGAAAGAAGTTTTCATCCCCAATACCTTGGATGGCATTCGATTTATCAGATATGATGCAGTAAGGATTGCTTGAGACCAATAGTTTTTTGGAACTTTGTGCTGAAATAGAAAGGCTCGAGCAGTCTCCAATAGTTGCCTATTCTTGCGCTCAGCAATCCCATTCTGTTGGGGGGTACTAGCACAAGATGACTGATGAATCATTCTAGCATCCTCCATAAACAGATTCAAAGACCTTTCAAAGTATTCTATAGCATTATCTGACCTGAATTGTTTGATCGTCGTGCCAAATTGTGTTTCAATCATTTTGCAAAATGTCATGGTTACCCGCGACACTTCTTTTCGTGCTTTTAATAAGTAGATCCATGTGCATCGAGAATAGTGATCAATAAAACTGATAAAGTATCGAAAGCCATCAACAGAAATAATGGGAGAGGGGCCCCAAACATCAGAGTGGACTAAGTCAAAAGAAGCTCGAATTTCATTACTCGAAGTTGAATAAACAGTTCTACGTTGCTTTGATAGTTGACAAACTTCACAAACCAACTCTTGACTTGAAACACCTTTGAATAATTCTAGAAACAACACTTCCAATGATGAAAACGGTAAATGACCTAGCCTAGCATGCCACAGATGTAACCTAGCTATTGACTCCACATTGGACTGACTACTAGTAGCAGATGTTTGCAAGGCCGAACTGATGTCTGCATCAAGGTAGTAGAGACCTCCACACTCATGACCGCTCCCAATCGTTCTCTTCGTCAATCTGTCCTGAAAGACACAATGAGTAGGAAAAAATGTTATGCTACAATTCAAATTTTTGGTAAGCTTTGAAATAGATAAGAGATTTGAAGAAAGATTGGGAACATGCAAGACAAATTTGAGTGAGAGGTCCTTGCTTAGGTCAACCACTCCTTTCCCAGAGATGGTAGAGAGAGAACCATCAGCAACCCTCATTTTATCTTGGCCAGACATTAAATGATAGGAAGAAAATAGAGAAGACATGTGTGTCATGTGGTCAGTTGCACCAGAATCAATAATCCAAGAGGCAGGATCAATAGTACTAGTTGCACTAAAGGCAGAGACAATACCTGATCTGGCAAGGGAGGAGGATGGAAGAGAATTGGTCCATAGACGGGCTAGGGCCCGGCTAAGTACCTCTACCTCATCGGCAGTAAAACCCAAGGACCCGGTTCCAGGGGAATAAGTAGTCTGTCCCATGGAAGGGGAAGTAACTGTGGATGAGTGTTTTGAACCATCATCACTTTGATCCGTAGCCAGATTCACACTTGCAGATTGACCCTTCTGATGCTTCTTATCTTTCCTCAATGCAACTAGCTTCAGATGTGGATGGAGAACCCAACAAGTTTCTTTCACATGCCTTTCCCCTCCACAGTGGGTGCACTTCAGATGTCTCTTGTCAGAGTGCCTGTTTCCCCTTTGATTTGTAGAGATTAGGGCCGAATATTCCACAGACTGTTCAGCTAGTTTTGTTTTGAGTATCAACCTACATCTCTTTTCTTCTCACCTCTTCATTCCTCACGAGGTAGTAAACATGATGTAAGTCTGGCATTTCATCCCTTCCCAGAATTTGGGACCTTATGCTCTCATATATAGAATCTAGGCCAGCTAGAAACTTAAATGCTCTACCCTCTTCAACTTGTTTGTCATGCTTTTCCTTGTCTCTGGCATTTTCCCAATCAATAATAAGGTGGTGATCTAACTCTTCCCATAGTCCTTCTAGTGTAGCAAAATATGTTGCAACACTCATATCTCCTTGCCTCAAGGCAGCGATGTCTTGATTCAGTCTGTAAATTCTGGCATTATTCTTTTTCTGCCCATAGGTTTTAGAAACTTTTTCCCATATCTTGGCAGTCGTGGAGAAATGTTGAACAGTCCTAGCTACTCTTGGAGTCATTGAGGCAAGTAGCCAGGACATAATTGTAACATTCTCCTTGCGCCAAGCTCAATATTCAGCACTCCCCACTTCAGGTTCTTTCTTCTGCCCATCCAAGTAACCAGTGAGTTCCCGGGATGTGATGAAAAGCTTGGCTGAGACAGACCATTCTCTGAAGTTGTACTCATCCAACAACACACTTGTGATCTGTAGGCTGTGCAGATTTGGATTCTCCAAATTAGGAGACCTCCCACAAGCCCTAACATCTCTAGAAGACACTTCCCCGGATATGGAAGACATCTTCACTTACTCGTAAATGTCAAGACTGTAAACGCAATATATAGTGAACTGTTTCACACTTACAGAACTTGCTGCACTGTAAACTCAGTCCTGAGAACCTGACATAGAGCTGAAACACCGAGTACTACACTGCACACTGTGCCCTAATTACTGCTGTCACAGATTATAATCTGTTGTGCTACCTTCTGCTGTGTTCTAATCACTGTTGCCGCAGCCTGCAACTTGCTGTGTTGGCTTCTACTGTGTGCTAAGCACTGCTACGCAGGTTATAACCTCACCCACGAACAGTTCTAGGACTGCTGAGATTAGTCCTTCCGCCTAGATCTGTTCTACACAGATCTATTTTAGCCGAATGGCTACAGTCTGCTGTACTGCGTCTATTAGGGCATCAGCCTCTGGGTCTAACTCCCCTTGGGCCCTACAACCAAGGGAAACCCTAGATGTACGTCCAGCTGTGTTCTACGACCAACCCTAGGGTTTCTTTGCAGCAACAAAAAAAAAAGTGAGAGAGTTAACTGCGAGTAGAAGAAGAGGCGGCTGCTGTAACCAGTCGAAAGATTAGTGCTCTGATACCATGTTTGCTGAAATAGGGCTGTCGATTGAGAGGAGAAGAAGAAGAAGAAGAAGATATGAGATGGGCGGCAGAATTGTCCTCAGCGAGCCCTAATCTATTATATATAAGAACATTACATAATGTTACATAAATAGACAAAAATGCCCCTGATTAGTGATGTGACACCTAATCAAAATAAACACTAAATAAGATTAGGCCCAATAACTAAGGCCCAATAACTAATGACTTAAGACCCAACAAAGATAAACATACAAATTAAGACAGCCGAACCAACACACTTGATCCACACAAACTGAGAAAACACACCTTTGCAGCAGCCACAGGTCATCTAACCTACATAACCCACTTACCTGGGTACAAAAGGATCACTTGATCCACAAAAAATTGAGAAAAAACACCCTCATGGCATCTAACTTCCCTTTCCTTGGTGATTTCTTGGCACAACCAAGAGGAAAGGGAAGAACTGCACAGGAACTCTTTTCAGGTCAACCCGATGCACCCTTTCTTAGATTTGATACACAAGAAAAAGAAAAAACTGAGAAATCTGAGAGAAATCTTGATTGTATGCTTCTAATTCCAGATCTGCCGCTCTGATACCATGTTTTCTTGGTAAAAGACCAGTAGAAAGTCAGAACAGAGAGAAGAGAGAAGAGAGAAGAGAGATGAGATTTGTAGTCAAAAAACATTGGCTGGCAGTGCCAGCTTCTATATTTATATTAGGGCGACCCAAATATAAAAAAAAAGAAAGAAAAAATTACATATGTGCCCCTGTGGTACTAAACTGCAGATTATTAACAGTTTTAACAAATTTGTTGGAAGAGGTGCTTAATGTTTTGCTCACTTAGTGAAATCACGGAATTCTTGGATGCCATAACTTCTGATATCATATTGATTCCAAGAAAACTCAATGAGGTGGAGGGTGGTTGGCTAGAGTTGGTGAAAAGGGTCCATTTTTAGTGACAACCCTTTACCTGGTTTTTTTCTTTTGTTTTGGTGGAGGGCTGATTTGCACATTTTTGCACATCAATGTACATTCCTTTGTATAAAAATCTTTTTGCAACACAGGTATCTTTACCTTTCCTAAAATAAAAAGAAGAAAAATTAAAGGATAGAGAAACCGCCCTTGAGATACCTGCTTCATTTTTTCTGGTCTTCAACATACTCGATGATGATAACATTTGAATGTGGGCTAAATGGTCAACTAGAACCCTTATTTGGAAATTATAAGACACAATTCCACTTCTAAATCATCTCAATCCTCTTTCTGACCCTAAATGATTTTCAGAAAACAATATTGCAGATTTTCTTTTCTAGGGCATAAAACCCTACTTGTGTCACATCTTTTTCATTGAGCCTGGTATCTAAAGAAAGTTAATGACATCTGATTATTTGATTTATTCGAGATTTTATAAATTTGTCTAGTTTGCAGGTATCTTATTTCAGATTTAAATATTTGAATTGTGCTTCTTTCTTTTTCAATGAATACCCCTTTTAGCTGTCTAGTCCAATGACTTTTCAGCATGTTACAATGTTCTGGGAATTGGAAAAGAAATATCCTTTGAACAAAGAAAGCTTTGGAGGGGAGGTCTGAATGCTGAAAATTGTTAGGGTCATTGTTGGGTTGGGGATCTTAGTGGGGTTTGTGGGTTTTAAAGTATCTTGGTTTTTGGTAGTGAGTATTGTTGTGTTGAAAAATTTGGTGAAGAAAAATCTGTATTAAAAGGGTTTGGAGAGTTTTGGGTAGGCGTGCAACACGGGCAGGTTGGGTCGAGTTGAGGGTCAACCCAGGCCTAACCCAAGGTGAAACCCATGTTTATCAACCCAAGACCAACCTGAACTTAACCCAACACAACTGGGCAGAGCTTAGTCAAGCTAGGGTGGGATGGTTGATTTGTAAGAATTTATGAATATGCTTTTGTAAAGTCATCTTTTATTGGGCTTTATGGTCCGATTTAGGAGAAGAATTGATTGGAAAATATATACAAATTTCATTTACAAATATTCATATACATACCAGCCTACAACCCAAATATGTAAATTGGACATGAAGAAATCCTATAATATGGTGGATTGGTCCTTCCTCTTATGTTTGTTGGAGAAAATTGGTCTAGGAGAGATGGGGAAAGTGGATCAAAAGTTGTATTAGTTTGGCGTATTACTCAATATTAATCAATGGAGTGGCTAAGGATTTCTTCCCAGCAAAAAGAAGAATAAGGCAAGGAGATCCTCTCTCTCCCTTCTTGTTTACAATTATGGCTGAGGTTCTAAGTAGTCAAATCGTCAAGGTTGGTCAAGAAGGTCTTATCAAAGTTTGGAGGGTTAGGAGATTTGAGGTGGTAATAACTCACTTGGAATTTGCAGATGATATTATCATTTTTTGTGAGGGATGTTGGTGATTTCAGCTTGAGGAATTTGCAAGCTTTAATGGAAGAGTTTTAAAGGATCTCAAAGTTCAATTTAAATTGGGGAAAGAGTTGTGTGGCGGGAGTTAATATGGAAGAGGATGAAATCCAATTAGTGGCACAAAAACTAGGTTGTGAGGTAAAAAGTTGGCCACTAGAGTACCTTGGTTTGCCTTTGGATGGTAATAAAAAATATGAAGGCTTTTGGAAACCAATTGTAGAGAGAAATCGAAAATATGAGGGCTTTTGGAAACCTTGTAGAGTGATTCACTAAGAAGTTAGACATGTGGAAGAGAAACTACATCTCAATGGGGGGAAAGATTATGTTGATTAAGTCCACCTTAGCAAACTTGCCCACTTACTTTCTATCCACCTTTAGGATCCCGAAAAAATTAGTTAGATAGCTAGAGAAGATAATGAAGGATTTCTTATGGGAGACAGGAGAGAAAAAAAGACCATATATATATATAATAAAATAGGATGGTCCATGTTAGCTTGTCTCTCTTTTGAGAGAAGTTATTTATCTATTTTCTCCATTTTTTACATTTTTTTATTTTCCTTTGTTTTAAAAATATAAAAAAGTAATCATATTTTGATTAGATCAATAAAATTGTACACTAATAGAGAGAGAGAGAGACTTTTGGGTTTTCCAAGACCTCTTATTTTAATGCATGTTATTATAGGTTGAGGTTAAGCAATCAAACATAAAACAACAAAAATAAAAATATTATTTTAAAAATCCACTAAACTTTCACTTAAAACTAATAAATATTAACAAAACTTAATAAAAATTAAGAACATTTCAGTTCCACTTAAAAATCAAACTTAATAAACACTAATAAAAATAAGAAATTTAAATACAAAAAATATTAATTGATAGTTTTAATAATATTATGATTTAAACATGGGTTTGATATATTGCAAATAGAACCTATTTTCTAATGTTGTATTATGTTTTGTTTATTCTTTTTATTTTATTGATAACTTTGTATAAACGCATTTTTAATAAATTAATTAATAATATTGTTAAAATCAAGGTTTTTAAAACCAGATCGTATAGGGAACCGTTCTGGGGACCAAACCCCAAGTCGAACGGTTTGACCTTCCAGTCCAATCGTTGTCTGGGTTGACGGTTCGGTCACCCGGGGTAGCGGTTCACTGACCAAATCAACGGTATTTAGTCAAAAAGCGGCTTTGGGGTGAAACAAAACTGTTCAGCTGACTGGTTCCTATTTTTTCTGGTTTTGAAAACACTAATTAAGATTAATAATTTATATGAGTTGAAACCTTTATTGTGCATAGTGCCCAAGAGACTTACATAAAATAAAGGACCCATTAAAAATGATATAAAATGAAAAATAATGAAAATTTAAAATGTAGAACCCATTTTATCACTCAAACAAAAAAGACAAGCTAAACAGGTCTGTGTTGACCCATTTTCGAAAATGGTTCCAGTTCATCTAGAAACCCCATAGCGTGTGATACAAGACATACAAAAAAAATAATTGTAATCTAGATAATTAATATATAAAATAATAAATACTAATATAATAATAATATAAAATTTGAAACCTAATAACTATAATTAATAAAAATTACTAAAATTTAGCAAGTTTTTACTAACAACTATTAAAAGTTAAGAAATTAATAAAAATTAGTAGTTCATAAATTAAAAAATTAAAATACAATTTAATTATATTTAAATATAACTAATATTAGTAGGGTAATTAAAATTAATAATAAATAATAAAATAGACCATTTGCATTCCATTTATAACTTTGCCCAACCTTGGGCTCAAGCAAATATTTTCTTCTAAGCCGGGTCTAGCTCAGATCTATACCAAGCTCACACATAATACGGGCAGTAGGACTATAAATTTTAGCAGCTTTTATCTAGCAACTATTAAAAGCTAAGAAATTAATAAAAATTAGTATTGATGGGATAATTAAAATTATTAATAAAATGTAACAAATCATTTATAACTTAGCGTAATCTTGTTAAATCTATAAATTCATGCTCAAGCAACTATTTTCTTTTGAGTTAGGTCTAGCTCAAATATGCACCAAGCCCATATATAATGTGGGTAGTAGGTTTGTAAACGATATTCAAATCAAATCCTGTTAAATCCACTTCAACATCCAATTATGAAATTTCTAGATCTGCATACACATTTGGTTATTATTATGTTGGATTTTGAATTTTAAACTATTAATGCATATATGTATAATTACACATAATATCTGTGTATACATTAATTATACTACATATACAAAATAATAATTTTTTATTAGGCGTGGATTTTAATCAAATTGGATGGGATTAAATCCACATTATTAACTAGATGCAAGTTCTAGAATCCAAATCTAGGATGATCGGATTCGAAGTCTAATTGGGTGTTGAACTTTCAAAGTTTAATGACGGCCCTAGTAGATAGGGTCCAAGCTAAGCAAACCCCTAATAAGCTCAACTTGGAAGTTATATGCATATATGGTAAACATTATTATATAATATTTAGATAACAAATTTTATATTAATATATATGGAAATGTTATATATTTTTATACTATACTAGAATTAAATAAAAAATTTAATTTGCAAAAGAAACATAGTTTTATAATTAACATGGGCAAAGCTTGTAGGCCCAGACAAATATTATTACACTTAAGTGTGGGTTGGGCTAGGCCAAGAAACCTTAAAAACTGCTAATACACTATCAAAATTTTCATTGCGCTACACAATAGGGGTTGTCCATCCTCCATAGCTCTTTTGGCTCCAATATTATCTAAAAATAGTTAATAAAACCTAAGAAATAATGCATGCATGGGTTGCACTCGGTTTGGTTCAGTCCAATTAGGAAAGTTCAGTGTTTTAAAAAGACAAGGTGCAAGGCGAGGCACATGCCTTTTTGATGCAAGGTGCAAAAATAAAAAAATGCTAAAAAATAAAGAAAAATGTTAGAAAATTCAAAAAAATGCCAAAAAAATTCAAAAAAAAAAAATATTAAACATAATATTAATAAAAAATATAAACTAAAATTTTAAAATAATGTTTTAAAAAACCTATTATCTAAAATTAAAATACATAAACATAAGATGTAAAGCATATTCAAATGAGAATTTAAAAATAAAGTCAAACATATAAAACATTTTTAAGCATGTAAAACCTCTAATTTCTTTTTTCACCCAATTGCAGTACTTCACATAGCTAAAATAATGATTTTATAGTTTTAATTGCTTTTTAAGAAGACATTTTATTAGGATGAATGAATGAACAACATTACCAAATTGGGGGTTCTTAGAGCTTCGGTGAGCGAGCGAAGAACCCCCAGTGAGGAAGATAGATTGTGGTGGTTTAATGAAGAGAAATACAACTCTACTAGGGAAATGGTTGTGGTGGTTTCCCCGTGAGGAAGATAGATTGTGGCACAGGGTCATTGAAAGCATTCATGATGCAGTAGATAATGACTGTGATGCAAAAGTAGCAGCTAATGCAGCTTCAAATTTCCCCTGGAAACAAATCTCTGAAATCTTGCCTTTATTTATTAATTTCATCTATCTTGATGTTGGGTGTGGGAATAAGATTTTAATCTGGAAAACCTTTGTCTTGGGGACCAACCACTTTGCTTGCAATTCCCTAATCTTTACTCTCTATCAAACCTAAAGGCGTTAACAGATGAACTGTAGCTAGGGTCGCTGCACTCTCAGAAACTGAGATCAATTGGGACTTAGGGTTCAGAAGGGGCTTAAGAGACAATGGGTGTGATTCTCTCCTTGTCCTTTTTTCAAATATGGAAGTGGTTTACCTGGATCAAAATGGCCTTGATAAAAGAATTTGGCATCCAACTTCCGCTGGCTTGTTTTCTCGTGTTTCTTTCTTTAACGTGCTTGCTTAATTGGACTCAGTGGGGGTAAATCTCCTTGTGAGAGAAATTTGGTGCAAACCATTTCCTCCTAAAGTAGAAGCTCTTTTTTGGGAAATGTTCTTAGGGAAGGAAAATACCTGTGACATGCTACAGAAAAGAAGACCAAATATTTGCCTCTCCCCACGTGTGTTCTTTGCAAGGCTTGTGGTGAAACCCTTTCCCACTTACTTTTCTTTTTCTCATTTGTTTCTTATATTTGGGACTATTTCTGTTCTCTCTTTGGTTGCATATGGGCTCCCCCACAAGGCGAAGTGAGCCTTTTCAACCCAAATTTCCTGAGGCAACAAAAGAAAAGGGGAAGATGTATGCGGAAGGTAGTACTTGTAGCCTTGGTTTGATCTATTTGGGAGGAAAGAAATCAGAGGGTCTTCAATGAGAAAAATAAATCCTTAGAGGAGGTGATTGAAGCCATTAAAATCAGATCAGTATATTGGGTTAAAACCTTGGAACTTTCCATGAAATTGGAGAGAAGTGGCACTCTCAGAACCACATAGAGAAAATATAAGAATGGAGTGGAAACCCCCAAGTTTAATTTGGAAATCCAGGAAGAGTAGGAAAAGGGGGAGTTTTCAAAACCATCAAGGAGTAGTGATGGCCTTATTCTCAGGATCAATCGGTTTTGGTGACTCAATTCAGGTTGGATCAAAAGCACTGTTTCAAGGACTGAAATTTGCTGAACAATTAGGGGCAAGAAAATTGGAAATTGAAGGAGACTCCCTTCTGGTCATAACATGAGCAAAACAAATTGAGTCAGCACCCTGGAAACTCAGATTCATTTTCAGACAGATTGACCAACTTTCAAAGAAATATAACTCTATTAAAGATGGGTTAAAAGGGAAGAAAATGGGTTGGCCGATGTGTTAGCCAAGCAGGGAACTAATAGACCATCCTTATTTTGGGCATTGTAGTGACCTAGTATTTATGGGGTCCATATACCTGTAACTTATTTTCAAATATTTAATTTAATAAATGAATTTCTTTGCACATAAAAAAAAATAATGGAAAAGCTTGGATTGAGCCCTGTTAAGTTGCACTCCTAGTTTTTGGGGTGTGGGTCTTGGTCTTTGAAATTTTGTGGGTGATATCTTGTCACCTAGTTGCATTTTCTTTTTCTTTAATTAATTTTTTTCTTTTTTATTTATTAGCAAAAAATTATTTGAAGATAAATACTGATAAATATTTATTTTGCAGGGAATTCCTCAAAACCTCTTGATCCAAGATCCTTGACCATTTTGGGTCTGGAACATACTTCACATTCTTTGAAGATGATGAAATTTTTCAGTAAGGAAGAGGTTAAGAAATCTGCAAGTTCTTTGGGATATGTTGCACATGTGAGTATAGATATGTTCCTTGACATGAAATAATCCAATTGCAAATTCTTCTTGCTAGTTGTTCTTTTTGTTTTTTTCTCTCTCAAACTATTCTCATTTTCTATAGATCAATGCCAAACATTTTTTTTCTATTTTTTTTTCTTTTTTGGTATATTGTATCGAGAATGTAGTTATTACATTTAATTTTCTAGTTAATATGATATATATGAATTAACAATAAAAAATGATATGTACGAGTGGTAGAATTTCTTTTGATTCACCAATGAAATTTGGAATTTTGTGCTGGAGTAATTTGTTAGTTTGGTTGCCTTGCAGGCAGTTTCACTTATTGCTTCTTACTTAGATGTTCGTTTGCGATACCCTCTTCGCTTTGGAGGTTCATACTCATGTATCATAGACAATGCACCTTCAATTGATCCAGTGTCCGATTCAACGTCAAATTTATTACCTTCCGCAGATTATAAGCCTACAGAATTTCCTCTCTTCCTAGAAGGCCAAGATACGACTAGAGCAGCTTATGCTATATTCTTGTTGAACAAGGTGTGCTTGCCTTTTCTGCTTTGTTATCTCTTTCTTCTAGGCATATTAGAAGTGGTTGCCACCTCATCTAGATATTGTTATGCACTCTTTGGATTTTCTTTGCTGTCATGGATTAGAAAAGTAAAATTGGTTAAAAAAACTTGGTAGTGTGGGAACCATAGTAGATAAATCTAGAGTGCACCATTGATAAATAGAGGTACATGTTCATAGATGGATTTAGGCTTCATGCTTGATAAATAGATTTGGATGTTCTTATAATTTTTGGCCGACTTGTGGAAGCTGTTTTAGCATGCTAGAATGTGTTGGATCTGTGAATAGGGAACAGATGTTTTGGACTCAATTTTAAAGAAAATTTCTATGAGGATAGGTGGATGGTTCACCAATCTTTGGGTCTGTATATAAGCTTTGTATATACTTTTTGATGCTCTTTTAATAAAATCAGTTATCTATCAAAAAGAATCATTTTATCCTTTGTGGTATTCTGGATGTGATTTTATCCCTTAACTACCATAGAGCATGTGCACTGCTAAAAAGATCCATTTTTTGTTGGTTAGCTTGGTGGCATTATTTGGAGGCTATGGCTATTAATGCATTTCCTTGGGGAGGCATGTATTAGTACCGAGCTTGAATGTCTCATCCCAGTGGATGTATTGATCTCCTAATGATACTTTTTTTTTCATAGTAAAGAAAAAGAATCACTAAAAGAAGATCAGCATTAGGTTAAAAGGAATCAACCACTAAGGATAAGAATAACAACAATCACTCTGATTGCTTCTGACGAAGGGTAACCACCACCATAACCAATCCCAAATACATACAATCAAACTACATACAATAGACTCAAATTGCAAATTTGGACCAGCAAAGGGACCACTACTTGTAGAGATTGACACCTTGGCCTCTCTCTGATCAAGAACCATACCCACACTTCAAGCAACCAAAACCACCAACAACATATAAAAATAAACTTTCTCATTTGGCCCTATTATCCCATTCTTCTCACCATAAAATCTTCCAAGACAAACCTTCTCCCCTATAACTCCACCTCTTTTTCTCCTCTTTGCTAATCCTCCATACCCAATGTGAATACCATCCTTGCCTCTCCTTCTGTCCTTCCCAAATACATGTTAGAAGATCTTTGTCTATTGAGTCTCTTGGCAATAAATCCGATTGAAATATGAGGAAGTAGAGAAGAGAAGAAGAAAAGGTTTGGAGCAATGGAACAGTACTGGCGGCACCAGCTTCTATTATATTATATAGGGTGGCAGAAATAAGAAGGGAAAAGACTCTTGTGCCCCTGCTGTAAGTGAGTACAATAACAGAAAATAAATAAAAGGCTTTAACTAGCCAAACACACCCTAACACAAATAACTAAATTATTTCAACACTCCCCCTCAAGTTGGAGCATAGATGTCAATCATGCCCAACTTGTCATACAAATCATTGTGCCACATATGATGTAGACCTTTGGTGAAGATATCTGCAAGTTGATCTTCTAAGCTGACATATGGAGTACACACTTCTCCATTTACAAGTTTCTCTCTAATAAAATGCTTGTCCACTTCAATGTGTTTCGTCCTATCATGCAGGACTAGATTAGCAGCAATATTGATGGCAGCTTTATTGTCACAGTAGAGTGACATAGGGTTGCTCACTGCAAAACCCAGTTCACCTAACAGATTTCTTATCCACATGATTTCAGCAAGCCCATGAGACACCACTCTATATTCTGCTTCAACACTAGATCTAGCCACCACACTTTGTTTTTTACTTCTCCATGTAACCAGATTTCCTCCTACAAAGGCACAATACCCACTGGTAGACTTTCGGTCATCAACTGCTCCTGCCTAATCACAACATCAGTATGTACTTCTATCTTTAAGTGTTCATGTTTCTGGAACAACAAACCGGCTCCAGGAAACTTCTTGAGGTATCTAAGGATCCTCTCTGCAGCTTCAAAGTGACTTGCCCTAGGATTGTGCATGAACTGACTAAGGACACCCCCTACATAAGCAATATCAAGCCTGGTCATAGACAAATACAAGAGTCTCCCTACGAGTCTCTGGAACTTCTTCACATCTTTCAAAACTCTCCCTAACTGTCTCCCAGCCGATGATTAGATTCAATTGGTGAGTCAATTTGTTTTACCCCCAACTTGCCTATATCTTCTAGTAGATCTAGTACATATTTCCATTGGGAAATAAAGATGCCCTTGTGAGAGCGGGCAACTTCAATTCCACGGAGATAACGTAAGGGGCCTAGATCTTTCACTTCAAATTGAGTGGCTAAGAATTTTTTTAGTCTCCGTATTTCAGCCTCCCAATCTCCTGTGATCACTATGTCATCCACATACACAATTAGAGCTGCAATTTTCCCTTCACCTTTTTTCACAAATAGAGTGTGATCTGATTGACATTGTTTGAACCCCATCTGTTGAAATGCTAAGTGGAACTTGCTAAACCAAGCCTGAGGTGATTGTTTCAACCCATATAAAGATTTTTTTTAACCTGCACACTTTTTGTTCACTGCCTTTAGCACAAAAACCTGGAGGTTGCATCATGTACACTTCCTCTTCCAAGTCACCATTCAAGAAAGCATTTTTGATGTCCAATTGGTGAAGTTCCCAGTCAAGATTTGTTGCCAATGAAAGAAGAATCCCGATAGAGTTCATCTTGGCTACTGTAGGAAAAGTCTCTACATAGTCCACTCCATATACCTGTGTAAAACCTCTTGCTACCAGTCTAGCCTTATACCTTTCAACAGTTCCATCAGCCTTGTGATTCACTGTGAACACCCACTTGGAACCCATTGGTTCCTTCCCTTCAGGAAAATCCACCAACTCCCAAGTTCCATTTTTGTGTAATGCATCATTTTCTTCCTGCATTACATCTATCCATTCAGGTTTAGATAAAGCTTCTGCCACATTCTTAGGAACAGGGACACTATCCACAGAAGGGAGGAATGCATGGAATGAAGGTGAAATGTGATCATAGGACACAAAATTAGAGATAGGATGATTAGTGGTACAAGATCTAACACCCTTTCTCTTAGCAATAGGAACATCAAGATCATTGATGATAGGGGAATCAACATTGAGAGGAATAGGCATATTAATAGGAGCAAGTGTACCTAGCTGATGAGAAGGATCTGCCTCTGGCGAATCCGATGATGTGGGTTGCATAGTGTCAAGTTCCATGGCTCTTGAACTCTACTGGCTTTTATGGCGACGATGAAAGACACGGAATGGAGGAGGATCGGGTAAAGGAGGTAGTTGAGTTTTAGCCACCTGTTTCTCCTCAACCCTACTCTCCCCCTGAGGAAAAACCGAGAAGAAAGGTTGATTCTCAAAGAAGGATACATCAATGGAGACATAGTACTTGCGAGAGGTAGGATCATAGCAACGGTACCCCTTTTGAGATAAAGGGTAACCAAGGAAAACATAAGGAATAATTCGAGGATCAAGCTTACCTCGAGTAGGGGACAAGTTATGAACAAAGCAACGACACCCAAAAACACACATCGAAATGGTGGACAACAGAGCTGTATGGAACAGAAGCTGATGTGGGACCTTATACTCTAGTAACTGAGATGGCATACGGTTGATGATGTATGTAGCATACAAAACTGCATCCATCCAAAAACGTTTTGGCACATTTATATGAATTAATAAGCCACGAGCTTCTTCGAGAAGGTGACGGTTCTTTCATTCAGCAATATCATTTTGTTGGGGTGTCCTAGCACAAGAGCTTCGTTGAAATGACCCACTCAAAGCAGAAAACTCCGTGAGATCTCCATGGAAGTATTCCTTCGCATTGTTCCACTGGAAGATATGGATTTCAGTTTGGAACTGAGTGAACACCATGTGTTGAAAGTCTTTCACAATTTTTGGCACTTCATCTCTAGATCGCATGGGGTAAACCCAAGTGTATCTAGAGTAATCATCAATCAAGGTAATGAAGTACTTATATCTAGCCTCAGTAGGTAGAGTAACAGTGCTCCAAACATCAGAATAAACAATATGAAATGGAAATTCAGATCTTTTATTTCTCAAAGGAAAAGAACTTCTACAATGTTTACTCAATTGACATGTCTGACACTGTAACTGACTCACTGACAAGAGTGCCCTGTATTCTGCTTTAGCAGGGACATCAGGGTAGGTCCAGTGGAAGAGGTGGACACCCCATGATCGGACTCCCAAGGGATGGGAAGAGGAACAGCTGGAGACATAGCAAAGTACTCATCAGATTTCTCCCCCTCAGGAGGAATACTAAAGAAGGGAGTCAACTCTGCAAAGGTGACATCTTGAGATACAAAGCAGGTGCCACAAACTGGATCAAAACAACAATAACCCTTCTGTGTGGAAGCATATCCCAGACACACACACTTATGAGCCTTAGGTTCAAACTTGTGCCTTTGGTGACTATGAATATGCACATAGCAAGTACACCCAAACACACGAAGAGGAAGAGAAAAGAGATCCTGATCCGGGAAGAGAAGACTAAAAGGGGTTTTAAAGCCAAGGACCCAGGAGGGCATATGGTTGATCAGGAAGGTAGCAGTAAGAACAACTTCTCCCCAAAACTTTATAGGAACATGGGATGCAAATAAGAGGGATCTGGCAACCTCAACCACATACCTGTTCTTTCTTTCTGCCACTCCGTTTTGTTGTGGAGTGTAGGAACAAGAACTTTGATGAATAACCCCAAAATTTTCAAGATAGGTGGAGAGGGTTCTCTCAAAATACTCCTTAGCATTGTCTGAGTGGAATATTTTGATACGGGTATTAAACTGGGTGAGGATGAGTTCATGAAAAGTTTTCACAATAGCTAGTACTTCATCCCTGGTTTCATGAGATAAATCCAAGTGTAACGTGAATAATCATCAATAAAAAGGATAAAGTACCTGTAACCCCCCATGGTTGGCATGTGATATGGCCCCCAAACATCAGAGTGAACAATATGGAAAGGAGAAAATGATTTTTTATTGCTAATTGAATAGGAATGTCTACAATGCTTTGCCAGCTCACATGATTCACAATGAAGACTTGATAAAGACACTCCTTTAAACATATCTGGGAACAAATGACTCAAAGCAGAAAAGGACAAGTGACCAAACCGAAAATGACATAATAAAATTTTGTTAATAGACTCTGACACGACTGACTCTAAGGCAACTCCATGAGTTGGTCCCAAAGCTTGATCTGGTTGTCCAGCAAGTATATTCCGTTTGCCTCATGGCCACTCCCAATCATCCTCCGAGATTGTAGGTCCTGAAAAACAGAATGAGTGGGAAAGAAAGTTATGCTGCAATTCATTGACTTCGTTAAGCTACTAATAGATAAGAGGTTTGTGTTAAGCTTAGGGACATGAAGAATAGAAGATAAGAACAGGGTGTCAGAGGTCTTTATATCACCTTTACTAGAGATGGGGGCAAGGGACCCATCGGCAAGGGATATTTTCTCTTTCCCAGAGAGGAGGTGATATGAGCAAAACAGGTTCGATAGGCTGGTCATATGGTCTGATGCACCAGAATCAATAATCCAAGGGATTTTATGATTATTTGAAGCTGAAGCATGATTCACAGAAGCACGAGTACCTGAGTGAGCAAAAATGGATGAAGATGATGTACTGTTGGAAGGGTGAGTTGAAGAAACCGTAGCTTCCAGGTGATTTAGGAGCCTCCCATACTTCTCAAAATCCAGCTTCATTGCAGCCAATTGCTCAATAGTTGATTTTTCTTCGCTTTCCTTACTTCCCCCTTCAGGCACTGTAGCAGCATTAGCAATCTTGGATTTTCCCACCTGACTGCCCTTCTTAGGGTTATTATTGTTCTTAAACCTATCAGGAAGAAGTTCAGGATGAAGCTTCCAGTAGGTGTCCTTTGTATGTCGTGGTTTCTTTCAATATTCACACATCTGCTCTCTTTTCTCAGTAGAGCCCTTCGGTTTCATTTCCGCACGTGCAAAATGTTCTGTAGATGGACTCTGCAAACTGCACCTGCCGCCTACTCTCCTCACTACTTATCATAGCATATGCCTGTGAAAGAGTAACCTCATCCCTGGCCAAAATGTTCTGTTTGATAATATTAAACTCAGGGTTAAGTCCAGTGAGAAACTCAAACACCCTATTTCTCTGCACTAGCTTTCTATACATTTTAGCATCCTTTTTACTCTCCCACACCACTGTCTCCATAACATCAATTTCCTGCCATAGGGATTTTAGTAGAGTAGTAGATTGCCACACTCTTCTCCCCTTGTCTCAGGTTTTTCACATCACTTTTCAATTTGTATGCTCTGGCTACATTTAGTTTCTGTGAATAGGTCTCAGTTACACTGTCCCATATCTCCTTAGCCGAAGACATCCAGAGATAGTGCTAGCTTATATGGGGTTGCATAGAGTTGACTAACCATCCTATAACAGTATAGTTCTCTTGCATCCATCTTTCAAATTCAGGGTCTGTCTCTTCAGGTTTCACCTTGCTGCCTGTGAGATACCCGAGTTTTCCTCTACTACAAACATAGATTTTTATAGGCTGTGCCCAAGCAAGATAGTTCATCCCATCTAGCTTAATTATGGTAACACCAGTCAAAACAGAATCTACTGAAGCAGGTCCAGAAACTGTACCTACTTGAACTCACTTCCGTATGCCTCCATTAATCAAACGGAAATCAAAGAACAAAAAATTTTGACTATGTAAACTTACTTGAAGTCAAACCAGAACTTGGGTGCTTGAAAAACTAGGGTTTTACTCCGTCCAGCAGATGAGAGGAAGAGAGAAGACACTGCCGCACCCACCAGACTAACTCAAACTCTTCCAAACCTGAACCGCCCTCCTTTAGCAGTCACAAGACACCTTCCAAGCACAGAGCGCCACACCCAAGCTTCACCTTTCCTGGTAACCTCGAAAATCTCTAGTCGGCAAGGGTTTTGGGCAGCAACAAAACAACATCACTTCTTGGCAAAATCTGGCCAGAACTAAACTCTCCAAACCCTTCTACCAACTAGGCAAGTGATTCTCTATACTATAGAGAACCTATCTCTCCATACACTCTCTTGATTTTAGAGTGTACAAGAACAAAGAAAAAAGAAGGAAGAGGAACTGAACCTGCTCTGATACCAAGATGTAAATCAGTCCTCTAATATCAAGATTAAACTTAGTGCTTAGCATAATAGAACAGATCTGAATAATTGTATAAGAGAGGAAGATGGCGAAGAGAAGAGGTAAGAGAAGAAGAAGTCGAATTAATCACCCTTCTCCTCTAACCCTATTTTATTAATCTCTAAAAGGTTGATGATGACAAGTATACCCTTAAGTGGGTGGCCAGCTTGGCAGTTACATAAAGAAAATAAAATAAGAACAAATAACAGGCCCATTAAGTGAGGCCCATCAACATAAAATAAAAGATAAAATAAAGGATATCACACGAAAGGCTGTTAGGGCCCATTCGACCCAGTCTCTTTACAACAAGGACTCAAACAACTTTGGGAACATAACTTTTAATGACTCAAAAGAAAGATGACCAAGATGACTGTGCCATAAATAGGCTCGACTCTCACTGGACAAACTCATGGACTCTGTAGCCACAAGACCAGATTTATTCTCCAATACGTAGAGACCATCCACCATGCTTCCTCTACCAATCGTCTTCCCTGAGGCCAAATCCAGAAACACACACGAAGACGGAAAGAAAGTGACTTCACAGTTCAAGGAGTGAGTTATACTACTAATGAACAGCAAATTTATAGGTAATTTCATAACATGCAATACATTAGTAAGGGTAAGGCCGAGTGGGAGAGTTATGATACCTTGGCCAGCTATGGTAGAGAAAGAACCATCAGCTAGTCTCACCATATCTCTTCCAGAGAGAAGGTTATATGTCTGAAATAAAATTGACTTACTGGTCATGTAGTTTGAGGCTCCGGAGTCAATAACCCAAGGAGAATCAGTGGTATGAGATGACACATGGAAGGCGGTGGCAGCATTACCTGATGTAGATGCGAAAGAGGTAGAGGGAGTAGGACTAGAATCCATCTGGTGGAGAGTCCTACCATACAATTCCAAATGTGAACGGATGAGAGATCCATCATATGGATGGCCGAACCTTGCAAGAAGGTTGGGCGAAATTTCAATTTCTCTCTCCCCTGTGGGAATCACATTCCCTATTTTAGAAAACTACATTTTCAAGGATCAATCTTGAACCTAAACCAGACCAGATATGAAACCAAAAGGGAGTGGAGTGATATACCTGATATGAAGTAACAATAACCTCCAATGAAGGTGTTCATGCCCAAGGAAAGATCCAAAGAGTGCTTCCACCGAAGATGACATGGTGTAGGATGAAGCAGAATCAGCAAGATGGTTCTTCAGCAAGAACCTGATTCTTCAGCAAGAATTTGATGGAGGGCTAATGAGCACGACTTCAGATTACCTTTTCTACCAAAAGGTAATATCAAGAACCTTTCTTGATCACTCCCACAGGTGGAGATCGAACTGGCAGGGGCGGCAAGAGTAGGAAAGAGCAGAAAACAGGAGCAGTCAAACTACATATTCTTCTCTCTTTGTAGTCTGCGAACTAAATGTTGTAATTTGGAGGTTCACCCTACTCCTCAATTTATAGCCTTTAAAGAGAGTATCTCCTAATCCCATTAGGAGTTTCCTAACCCAAATCTTGTATTTGGATTTGAACTTTCTTTAAGAGATAAGGATAATTCCTTATCTTATTTGCAGATAAAGATCAGCCCTCCTAATCTAATTAGGAGTTTCCTAATCCAAATATTTATTTGGATTTGGACTCTCTGAGTGGATAGGGATAATCCCTTATCCTATTTGTTGATCTAAATCCCAGAACCACTCCCTTTTAATTAATCTCATTAAGCCAGTTCGAATTGGGCTTTAGGCCCATTAAGTCCATTTGCTCACTTAGCCTCCTAACTACTGCCTAGTTGAATATCCTTGTATTGCGTGGGACCCAAACATTGATCTACACATCAGAAACATGGGTTCAGCCTAGCCTTTTTTACAAGGGCTGGCCAAATTCACTGTAGGAGACAGTGAACCCCTGAGTTTATCACCATGGGCTCTTAATGGGCCCAACATTTACACTAAATGGTCCCTAGGTCAAGCCACCTTATAAAAAACCCAAGGACTGTGGGCGGATGCAAGATTAGCCCATCTGATATTACCCTCAATGGTCTTACACTTAACCTCTCAGCCCATAATGATCAAACACTGCCCGACAAGAGAGGACCTCTCCCTCGGTTGCAAGGTACAGTGCTGCACTCTCTACTCACATGGATCCCGGGAATTAAAATCTTTTGCAATCATTTTGAAACCATAATATATATATGTATATCTCTATATAAATATATTTTGCAAAACAAATTTCAACGGTTGAAATCGACTGCCGGAAGTTTTGGTTTCCATTAGAGAGAGTGCATCCCCGATCATTCACTTTGTCTGACAAATGGGCTGATCCTATCAATATGATCACCCACTCAGATGAATTCTCGGACTGTCCCAACATACCCAAGTTTTGACCCCCTCTAAGGATTACACTGATTGGCATATCAAAGACAGTCCAATCCGACACCTAGTGCAGTATCATAATCAAATCTAGGGGTCAGGTGTAACATTCCAGTTTTGCCTATCTATCTCCAAGGTCCAGGGCAATACTGGAATTCTGGTCTGGTTCAGGGTTTCAAGAAAACCCACACTACATGTACCTTAGGTCTCACCCTGGCAGCTGAGACAAGCCACCCCATCCAACTTGGCAGCACATTAGTGTCAGCCTTGGCAGGATAAATCTCCCTAAATCTATCCAACGACTGTGAAGATTCTAAAATAACACGAGTCTCATATGTGTCCAGTTTAAGGGTATTACACAGAAACACATCATAATAACATGAATCAAATGCATACTTTATTCATTTACATTAAATGTCATAATGTACATCATTCTGATTGGAGCTAAGGGCATATGCTGTCTAACAAAATGGTCACGAAAGGAGTTGATAATTTCTTCCTTGGGGTTAGAATTGGGATTACTCTCCTGAGTTACCAATGGACTAGTCTCTGGAGATGCCATATTAGCTGAGTTATACTTTTTCTGATTCTACTGACTTTGTTTCTTGCCCTGATCAGGTGTTGACTTCCTACCCAAATCTTGTGCCCATTTAGGTTTTCCATGGAGATCCCAACATGTATCTCTGGCGTGCCTTGTCTTCTGGTAGTGAGTGCACCAAAGTTTACTCTTATCATCTGTTCTCTTCTGAGAATTACCTTTCTTAAAAGCACCTCCAACATTTATATCTGAATTTCCCTGGACAGCTAGGGCAACTGACTCCCGCTCTACACAATTCATCACACTTCTTCTTTTCTCTTTTGATTGCACTAAGGCATACACCTCCTGAACTGATGGCAAGTCTTTACTGCCCAAGATTTGCACCCTGATGGACTCATATGAAGGATTCAGCCCTAGGAGGAAGGCAAAGACCCGTTGTTGAGATACAAGTGACTTATACGCCTTTGCATCTTCATCACACTTCCAATTCACATTCTGGTAGTGATCAAGTTCTTTCCATATCGATGTCAAATCAGAATAGTACATCGAGAGACTCCTCTCCCCATGCTTACAAGTAGAGGATTCAGCTTGTAGTTGGTATATCTTGGCATAGTGTCTCTGCTCTAAATAGGTGGACTTTGCTTGTTCCCATATCTCACAAGTAGTTTCAGCCCACATAAAAGTCTTCCTTACCCGTGGCAGCATGGAAACCAAGAGCCATGACATCACCATACTATTATCTTGGTTCCACCTATCATATTCAGCACTTCCGTTCTTCGGTTCCTTCACTCTCCCATTGATGTATCTTATTTTCCCCCTAGCAGTGATGTAGAGTTTTATTCCCCTAGACCACTCAAGGTAGTTCAGACCATCAAAGGGAATAACAGCCATGGGGAAATTCATATCCATTCCCCCACTCACTCCATTGTGGCTCCCTGAAATCTCTGAAGTAGCAGAATTCGCAGACAACATGATAAACACAAAGTTTTTTTGATCTAAACTCTCAACTTAGGATCCCTCCTTATATCGACAAAAGCTCCACACACAACAATTCAGTTCTGGACTTAATCAAAGCACAAAAAACAGCACCAATTTCCAAAGAAGAACTATGATGAGACTGATTTTCAGATCTGCATGAAGAACAGTCCCAGCCTACTGGTTTTCCAGTAAGTTCCACCACAGCATTAATCAATAAGAAAGGTCCTACCACACATGAAATCAGACTGATGAGTAGAGAAAACAGGTCATCTGTGACCTACAGTCACCTTTTCACAGGTACCGGATCACACGATCTAACAAATAAAAGAGGTATAACCCTCACAAAAGTCTGCCGACATTCAGTGGTTTGGATTCATTTGTTCTCCACTTGGTACACAACCAAGGAAAGAAATAAAAGAAGAAAGAAAACTTTAGGGTTGTACCAGTTGCAGATCTGATTTGATCAGCCCAGATTCAATCCTCTGTTCTGTCCAGATTCAGCAACTTGAAGAGAAAACTTGGTCGCCCAGATTCAACAGCCTTGCTCTGATACCATCTTGGCAATAATTCCGATTGAAATATGAGGAAGTAGAGAAGGGAAGAAGAGGAAGAAGAAAGAAAGGAAGAAGAAAAGGTTTGGAGCAATGGAACAGTACTGGCGGCACCAGCTTCTATTATATTATATAGGGTGGCAGAAATAAGAAGAGAAAAGACTCTTGTGCCCCTGCCGTAAGTGAGTACAATAACAGAAAATAAAAAAATAGGCTTTAACTAGTCAAACAGACCCTAACACTAATAACTAAATTATTTCAACAGAATCCTTTCAAAATTATTCTTTCTTCTTCTTTCCTTCTTTTTTCCAACTCTTTAAATATCCTCTTTGCTGCTTCTTTTCCATTCTAATTAAAGCACTTCCAATGCTCTTACTATTTCAATCTCTTCGCCAATGACTTTCTCCAAATGTGTACTTTGTTTACCCTCGTGCACTTCATCTAAGGAACCTCTTGGTCTTTATTTTCCTCACCTACCTCCTTCAATGCATTATCTGTCTCAGACCTTCCTACTTTGTTCCATCACAAACCTCGCTTCCCATTTATTTCATTCTAAACTTCTTGAGTAGATCATGTTTGCTGATCATCATTATCTCTGTTAATAAATTTGAAGACTGAGCCATCTGTTCTTTTACTTAAAGCATACATTGGGCCTCTTCTTTACATAATCTCCTTTTCAACTTCAGCTACAGCCTCATCTACTTCAAGACTATGGAATACCTTCTTGAGAAATACATCCATTCCCTCCTCAGAAGATGTCTCAACCATTTGATTTAGGACAGGAAATGGAAAAGTCCTACTGGTTGAACGTGGTTGGAAGGTTAGGGAGAATTAGGGATCTGAATTATTAGAGAAAGATTCACACATTAAATAGAAAGATTGCACATTTAGGAGAATAGAGAGAAAAAGAAGAAAACCAAACTATTACCCGCAGGCAATTTCAAAAGAAAATTTTCATTCCACTTATTCTACTCTTAAAAGTTCAATGACAGTACCTCTGTATATAGAACAAACATGAGAACTTGGATGTCCCTCTACAGATCCAATTTCATTTAGGAAACTGACACGAAAAAATTCTAGCTACTTTAAAACTAAGGCAACCTGATAGGTAATCCATAGGGATTCTCAAATAGGGACTTCTAATTCTTAAAATAACTCTTAGTACCAGTTAGTAATCCTATTAAAACTACTTTATTGTAAAAGACTCCATAAGTTACTAAAAGTATAAATAATGATTTTACTATAAATAGTAATTATGGAAATTACTATGCCTGTTTACACATCTGGTGTGGTTCTCTTTCTTTGGGCTGTTCCACATTCAGTGGATCTTATCCGGCTCTGTACCTGACCTGTTATCCTCTTGGAGGTGTGGTGCCTTTACAGCCAAAGGAAAAATTCTGTGGAATTTTCTGTGTTTTGCTATATATTGGGACGGTCTGTAAAGAAAGGAACCACAGAATCTTCAAATCCAAGTGGAGTTATGGGCAAAGCAGAGTGGGCTTTTCAGAGTTGGGATGGTTGCTCGAATCCTTTTGTTGGAGTGCCGGCTAGTGCATTTTCTAATAGTTTGTTGTCTATTACTTTTTGAGCTTCTGTCTAGGAGCTGAATATAAATGATCTGTTAGAGGCAGACTTTTTATTACCTAGTGAGGGTTTCTTGCTCTCCCACTTTTCATAGTAATACAATTCTTCTTACATCTTTCAAAAAAAAATGGAAATTACTGTGGATGGTAATTTCAAAATCGTTTTTTATTAAGAGAAGTAAATTTCTTGAAGAATTAAAAATCCTATTACACAGAAAAAAGCTAAAAATGTCAAAATTTCAAATAAGTAAATAACCCAAAATTGCAAAATTAACATTGGTTTAAGAATATGAAGAATTTCGGTTTCTCTTCCAAATATTCTTTCCATGCTTTCATGCCTGCATCACCATGTCCTCCCCTCTAACAACAACATTCTGAATTCTTGTCTTGGAGTGTTCTTCACTACTGATTTTCTGAGACAAACTAACATTGTTCCTGTAATAAAAGATCTTCATTGTACTTAGGGTTAACTTAATTCTCATTGGCATGAAGTGTTTGGGGTTAAGTAGCTGGTTAGCCTAACAAACAGAATCACAGACACTTTTACATACTATTTTTTTCCATAATCAATAAAATGCTTTCTTGGTTACCAATCAAAAATTAATGACATCTTCAATGTAGGCAAATATTCCAGTTGTTCTAAATGTTTACTTCCCAAGTGTAATCTAGAAAAATTGAGGTTTTCTATCACTGCTGTCCAGAAAGAAACCTCTTCTGGAAAAAGATAAAAGTATAAAAATCACATGTGGACTGACCTTTTCCATAAACATAGCTGAGATACTTATATTCTTGCTCTTCTCAAAGCAGATCTTGCCCCCACAGTACACCTCCTTTGTCCCATCAAAGATTCCAACCTGAGAATTATTAGGGGTGACCATTTCTAGCCCAGACCAGCCTGCAAATTTCCGGGCTTGGAACCAAGCTTTATGTCCAGACCCATCAGGCCCAGCCTGTCCTGGAATACATAACAAGTTTAAACTTTAAAATAAACCCGGCCTGGCCCATGGTCTACCCTACTGAGCTTCGTCATCATCCTTCAACATTGCTTTAACATCATTTCTGCCACCCACAATCAAGTAGCTGCTGTTTAGGACCATCATAGTATCTTGAAGGCCACATAAAGCAATGTTTGGTACTTCAAATGAACAATCCTTCTTGCCATCACCCCTTGCTTTCTTCGTCAATTCCTTTGATTTTGTAGTAGATGAGAACCATGAATCTTATGGTCTTGTCTATCTTCACTGACTGATTCATGTAACTTCTGATGATGTAATGTCTATATTGTACAGTGTAGTGTCTTAAGGGCATTTCTGTCAGTTTATTTTGTATTCATCCTATTATAATAACAGGAGGGGTTGTTACCCCATTATTCTTTTTTGGCTTCAGATTCTCTCTTGCTCTTCTTTCTCTCTCTTACTCTTATCCCAAGAAATATACCATGGAAAACAACTATGACCTTGGTAGAATCCAGCTCTTCCTTCATTCTAGCGTTTACTGGCCCATAGATTCCTGTTATCATGAGTTGCAAATTACTGGGAGTCCATAACACTTGCTGAAATAGAAACAGCCACCACCTGTTTATCTAGTAGATTGAAAGTGTTGCTGTTCCAGATTAGAGCCACACCACCTGCTGTGTTAATTGCTGGAATGTCTAACGAATCGCATGGATCAGACCCCCACACACTTTTGACCTTTTTGTCTTTTTAGCTTCTGTAATTTGGTTTCTAGCAACATTATTAAAATATCTGGTTTTCTTTCTCTTAAAAATCCGCCAGCAACTAATGTCCTTCCCTATCCAAGGCCTGGATACTCCAAGTGCTTAATTCGATTCTGTCCATAGATTATCTCCTTGATGATTTGCTGCTCTGTGGGGCTTGGGAACATCAGGAAAAGGAGTATGGCTCTTATGGGGAAATCGCTGTGGAGACTCCCAATAAAAAGGAGAGACTATGGGCTAAAATAGTGGTAAGCATACATGGGATGGAGCAAAATGGATGGGATGTTGGGATCCGAGCTAGGACCACAAGTACATCACCTTGGAAAGCCATTCACGATTTGCTTCCAGCTTTCACCCTGTTGTAAGGCTTAAGTGTTCCTTGTAACTGATGTTAGTGGGACAGTTTCAGCTACTAGTCCTTTCTTTTTTTTTCTTATTGTTCTTATCCTAGGATATGCCGCCAGGGACATAGTTGTAATTTTGTCTTTTTTTATAAAGATTAATATAAATAGAAGACTGGCGGCTGCCAGTACTGAGTTTTGCTTTTCTTTCTATCATCCGTACATCTCTCTCTCTCTCTCTCTCTCTCTTAATCACCACAAGCAACAACATGGTATTAGAGCGGAATTTCTGGGCTGGAGAAGACCTACGATCCTAGAATCAGCCTTTCTAAAGAGGATTGGACGTGGCTACTTTTCTATCAAAAAAAAAAAAAAAACCTAGCGGCGGCTGGTCTCAGTTCTCTTTGGCAGCTGCACTTACAGAAACCCTAGCGGTGGCTTGTGTTTTCAATCTTCTCTGGCGGCTGTGCTTGCAGAAACCCTAGTAAGTCCTGCGGCTGTACTTCTGCTGAAACCCTATTGGCCCCGAGCGACAGTTACTGAAAAACCCTAGCTGTGTCTGGCCGTGGGATTGTGCTGGTCTGCTGAAACCCTAATCGAAGGAGGGTGTTGATGGTGCAATGAAACCCTAGCAGGTTTTGATCTAGTGCTGAACAGGTGTGGTTTTGTTTTAGTTTATCTCAGTATTCTTTATCCAATGGTGTGTAGGGCTTATGCCTTGTTTATATGATTACTAGTTTGAATAATTGGATGGTTAGAGTGGGGGAACCACATTCAGACTGACAGTAATGTCTGTATTGGTGGTGCTGAACCGATGACCGGACTATTTATTGTTCTGTTTGGACATTGTAGTTCTTGTACTCTCAGCAGTAGTTCTTGTACTCTCAGCAATATTCAATAGTTTGTTGCTCACATTCTAGGAGTAAACCCTGAGTTGCCACATTCCAGTTGTGGCGGTTGTGCTGTTAGGCGGCATTTGGACTGGTTGGTTGTAATATTCAATGGCAAGTCATGAACTGACTTCACCAGGGAACACCCCAACCTGCAACACAGCAGGTATGGGAGGTGAAACCATGGTTTTTTCCATGCCAATTACCCCCTTGAACGGTCTGAACTACCTGGAGTGGGCTAAGAGTGTAAAACTCTATGTAACGGCAAGGGGTAAAGCTGGTTACATCAATGGAAGGGTGAAAGAACCCAAGGGTGAGACGGCTGAACATGATAGGTGGGACCAAGAAAACAGTATGGTGATGCCTTGGCTCCTCACAGCCATGGAACCTGATGTGAAAAAGAATTTTATGTGGGCAGACACCACCAGTGAGATCTGGGAACAGGCCAGAATTACCTATTCTGAGCAAAGGCATTATGCCAAGATTTACCAACTACAAGCTGAGTCCTCAACATGTAAACAGGGAAACCATAGCTTGTCCTCATATTATTCAACTCTTACCTCCATATGGAAGGAGTTGGACCATTATCAGGCCATAGAGTGGAAGCACGATGATGATGCTAAGGCCTACAGGAAGCTGATCTCTCAGCAACGAGTGTTTGCTTTCTTGTTAGGGTTGAGCCCTGTATATGAACCATTAAGGGTGTAGATCCTAGGAAGCAATGAATTGCCTACAGTACACGAAGTATACTCCCTTGTCCAATCTGAAGAAAGCAGGCGAAGTGTGATGGTTACAGCTGAGGGGGAGCGACAAGTTGCCTTGGCTGCGGTAAATAACAGCTCAACAGGAAAGAAAAAGTGATCCTAAGAAGGCAGATTATAAAGATAAACTCTTTTGTACCCACTATAGAAGGTCACGACATACACGTGACACCTATTGGACATCCACGGGAAACCCAAGTGGGCAGCAAAGAATCAAGAATAGGGTAAAGGTCACTTGAAAAGAACGAGTGCAGCACATGTGGCAACCCAAGACACTCAGGTTGCCGGTAGTACCCGGGACCCTCCTAATAAGCCTGACCCCAAGGAGGATATAATGAATTCATTCAGAGAGGATCTGGAATCTTATGGTAGGGCATTGCGGCAATTGGACAGCTCAGTCACCGATACTCCCTCTACCGCTTTTGCATCTACTTTAGGTAATGTGGCTTCTGCATTCCATGTCACTCCCATAGATTCCCCTTGGAATATTGACTCAGGGGCCTCAAATCACATGACCAGTAAGCCTAACCTATTCCATTCTTATAGCCTTTTGTCAGGAAGGGATAGAGTGAGACTTGCAGATGGTTCCTTTTCTTCCATTGCAGGTCAATGATCGATATCCCTTCCCCATGGCCTTAACTTGAATTGTGTATTGCATGTTCCTCAACTTCCCATAAATTTGCTTTCAATTAGTAGCATTACAAGTTCTTTAAACTGTAGTGTAACCTTTTTTGCTGACTCGTGTTTTTCAGGACCTAACTTCTGGGAGGACGATTGGTAGAGAAAGCCTGGTGGATGGTCTCTACATTCTCGACAACAAAGCTGCTCTCTCCGTGTCATCCTCAGAGTCACATAGTCGGTCAAAAAAGAGTCAAATTTTGTTGTGGCACAGTCGTTTAGGTCATGTTTCTTTCGAAGTAATAAAATGTTTGTTCCCACTTTTATTTAAGTCGTGTTCAGTGTCAGAGTTCATGTGTCAAACGTGTCAGTTGAGTAAACAATGTAGAACAACCTTTCATTCAAGCAATAAAAGATCAAATGTTCCTTTTCATGTTGTGTATTCTGATGTATGGGGGCCTACAAATGTAATCTCTGAGGGTGGATATAAGTATTTTATTACATTGATTGATGATTACTCTCGCTATACATGGTAATCCCTATGCGTAGCAGAGACGAGGTTCCAAAGATAGTGAAAGACTTCTAGAGGATGGTGTTTACACAGTTCCATGTTGAAATACAGATCTTCCAGTCCGATAATGCGAAGGAATACTTCCATGGGGAGCTAAATGAGTTCTTCGCCTCCCATGGGTCTATTCATAGAAGCTCATGCACCAGAACACCACAGCAAAATGGGGTTGCAGAAAGAAAAAACAGACACCTCCTTGAGGTATTCCGCGGGATGATGTTACACATGAATGTCCCAAAAAGGTTTTGGGTGGATGCTGTACTTACAGCTACGTATGTCATCAACCGCATGCCCTCTAGAGTATTGAATTACATGGCCCCTCATCAGTTATTGTACCCTCAGTCACCTTTATTTTCCATCCCCATGAGAGTTTTTGGTTGAAGGGCCTTTGTCCATGATTTGTCTCCATCCAGAGGTAAGTTAGACCCTCGGTCCATTCCTTGTGTCTTCCTGGGGTACCCATCCTCTCAAAAGGGGTATTGGTGTTTTGACCGAGTTAGTCGTAAATATTTTGTGTCTATGGATGTGTCCTTTGAGTCCGAGCCGTTCTTCCCTCCTCCTCATGGGGAGAGCCGTAGTGTGGAAGAGGAGAAGCAGGTTCAGGTGTCTCTTCCTTCTATTTTGGACCTCACTCCCTTCTGTGTCTTCCAACGTACTCGTCAGAGAGATCAGCAGTGTGATAGAAATGTGGAGCAGCCAAACACTGAGCAACTGACATCATCAGAATCCCAGGAGGTAAGTCCAACCCCTAACCCTACTCCCACTGTGGACGACCTAGACATCCCTATTGCTCAACGAAAGGGAGTTAGGTCTTGCACTACCAAACACCCCATTACCCACTTTGTTTCCTATGACCACATCTCTCCCTCGTACCGAGCCTTCCTATTGGTAGTTGACTGCATCCTTGTTCCCAAGGATGTTGTAGAATCTTTAAAATACCCTGAATGGATAGATGCCATGAAGGAGGAGATTGATGCCCTCCACAAAAATTAGACTTGGGAATTGGTGGATCCTCTAGAGGGGAAAGAACCCATGGGGTGGAAATGGGTGTTCACAGTTAAGCACAAGGCAGATGGAACAGTTGAAAGGTACAAAGAAAGACTAGTAGCCAAAGGGTACACATAGGTATATGGAGTTGACTATGATGAGGCTTTTGCTCTGGTGGCTAAGATGAACTCAATTAGGGTTCTCCTATCCTTAGCTGCTAACTTTGACTAGGAATTGCATCAACTGGACATAGAGAATGCCTTCCTGAATGGTGACTTGGAAGAAGAGGTATACATGGTTCAACCTCCTGGATTCTCTGCCAAGGGAAGTGAAAACAGGGTGTGCAAGCTACGGAAGTCTCTCTACGGCTTAAAACAGTCTCCTAGAGCCTAGTTCAGTAAGTTTCACATGGCAGTTCAAGAGATGGGGTTCCAACAGTACCAGTCTGATAATACATTTTTTTGAAGAGATGTCAGGAGCAGGTTGCTGTATTGATAGTGTATGTAGATGATATCATCATTACAGGGAGTTGGAGTTCAGAGATATAGAAATTGAAACAATTCCTTGCATCCAAATTTGAAGTGAAAGATCTAGGACTCCTAAAGTATTTCCTTGGGATCGAAGTTGCCCGTTCAAAAAGGGGTATCTTTGTCTCTCAAAGGAAATACACCCTTGATCTATTATGGGATATAGGTAAATTAGTTGCAAGGCCGACAGACACTCCTATGGATGCGGACCACAAGCTAGGTGACTGTATTGGTGAACCTCTGAAAGATGTAAAGCAGTTCCAAAGGTTAGTGGGAAAGTTGATTTATCTATCCATGACCCATCCAGATATTGCCTATTCAATTGGACTTTTGAGCCAGTTTATGCACTCTCCTAAGAAGCCACACATGGAGGCAGCAGAGAGAGTCCTTAGATACCTGAAGAAACATCCAGGAACAGGCCTACTATTCAGTAAACACAATCACCTAAAGGTGGAAGTCTTTACAGATGTTGATTGGGTAGGAGCCGTAGATGATAGAAAGTCCACTAGTGGCTATTGCACATTTGTGGGAGGAAATCTGGTGACCTGGAAGAGCAAGAAGCAAAATGTGGTAGCAAGATCAAGTGCAGAAGCTGACTATAGAGCTATGGCACATGGGGTGGCTGAAGTCATTCGGCTAAAGAACCTACTAGGTGAGCTTGGAGTTGCTGTTCATAATCCTATGTCTCTTTACTGTGACAACAAGGCTGCAAAAAACATCGCCAGCAACCCGGTCCTACATGAGAGGACTAAGCATATTGAGGTGGATAAGCACTTCATTAGAGAGAAACTAGAAAAAAGGGAAATTTGTATCCCTTATGTCAACTCTAAGGAACAACTTGTTGATGTCCTCACAAAAGGACTTCCGTGTTCGCAGCATAATGAGCTATATGACAAGTTGGGCATCATAGACGTCTTCAACCCAACTTGAGGGGGAGTGCTGTAAGGCTTAAGTGTTCCTTGTAACTGATGTTAGTGGGACAGTTTCAGCTACCAGTCCTTTCTTTCTTTTTTTTCTTATTGTTCTCATCCTAGGATATGCTGCCAGGGGCATACTTGTAATTTTGTCTTTTTTATAAAGATTAATATAAATAGAAGACTGGCAGCTGCCAGTACTGAGTTTTGCTTTTCTTTCTATCATCCGTACCTCTCTTTCTCTCTCTCTCTCTCTCTCAATCACCACAAGCAACAACACACCCCTCTGATCAGGTATGATTTGAACTCAGGTAATTCCATAAAATCCTGGGAACAAACTTGGGTGGGGAATGTCCCTCTTAAGGACTTGTTTCCTTCTGTGTATGCCCTCTCGATTTAAAAAATGAGCCATTTTCTTCCTTTGTTACCCCTTCACCTTCCTCTTCTGGGTTTGGGTGGAATTTGGGTTTGAGAAGGGCTGTGAGAGATACAAACTTGGATAGTATCTCGAGCCTCCTTGGTATCATTGATAATGTTTTCTTGGACCCTACTAAGTTGGATTCTAGAATTTGACCCCCAACCCCACTTTCAAAGTCTTAAGTCAGCCCCCTAGTCCTATTGGCCCTCCCTTCCCAGTTAAGACCCAAGACATGCTTATCCCCTTACTAGTGTGTTCTTTGTAAAGCAGAGGGGGAGACTGGTTTTCACCTATTGGTGACTTGCCAGTTTGCTAAGTCCATTTGGATGTAGGCACTATCCCTTTTTGGGTGTAGATGGAATCCTCCATCAAATTTGCAAAGCCTTTTTTCCCCTTCCTTCTTCAAATGTTGAATGAAAAGGGGAAGGACCATGTCGAGATGTTTGAGGGCTGCAATATGTTGGGCCCTATGGGAGGAAAGGAATTCCAAAATCTTCTCTAAAGTAGAAAGAAGCAATGAAGAACTGTGAGAACTGATCCATATAAGGGTAGTACAGCGGCTGAAGCCTTCAGAGATGTTTACAGACTTCACAATGGATGATTTGTTGAGGAAGTGGGGTGAGATTGCTAACTGCACCTAGACCAAAGCAGTCGTGTGTGTGTCTTGGACTCTCCCATTGGCCGGCTTTTTAAAACTAAACTTTGATGGGAGTAGTCGGGGGAATCCTGGACAATCGGGGATTGGAAGTGTGTTTAGGGATGAGAATGGGTTTGTTTCAGCCATGTTCTCTGGCCCAATTGGAGTGGGTGATTCTCTTAGGGCTGAGATCTTTGGAGTTTTGGAAGGAGTTCAAAGAGCTAAGGAGATGAATATAAGAAAACTCGTCATTGAAGGGAACTCAGAGGTGGTGGTAGGGTGGCTGAATAAAGAAAATAGCAGATTATGGATGTACAGTAATGAGAGGGGGAAATTTAGGTGGCTGGTTCAAGAGATGGAAGTTAAGATCAGCTGGGTGAAAAGATCAGCTAACTCTTTTGCTGATGGGTTAGCTAAGCAAGGAGTCGAGAGGGAGTTAATGTTTTGGGCACAAGTGTAATTTTTCCTTTTTGTTTTTAGGAGTTTGAGCTCCAGTTGGAAGATAAGAAAGTTTATCTTCCTCACTGTAATTACTTTTGTGATCAAGTAATGAAATGTTGTTATTGATAAAAAAAAAAAAAAAAAAAAAAGAAATTGCTGCTCTGCTGTCACTTCCCCCATTTTCATTCAGTCCCCAGGCCAGCATCAACAGTTCTTTTGACTGGATCATGTTCTTCTTGCCCTTCTCCACCAAAAACTTGTTTTCAGTTGCAGCAATTAGAGCCTTCGTTTCCTCCTATTGCTTAAATTTGTCCTGTCATAGGATGGGAGTGTAATCATTACTGGAATGATTTGAATGCATGAAGATGGTTTTTGCTGATGTTGCAGTTGTTTTTTCATTTAAAAACAAAAGTCCCTCATACTTGGGGAGACAAGATTAGTTCTAAGGGAGTCTTTAACAAATATTTTATATTTTCAATTTTCTTTTTCTAGATGAAAGGTAAAAGGCTGGTTATGTATGACGAGAATAAGATATGTCTTGCTAGGACATGACGGGTAAATGAACTTCATAGGGATAGAGACAAAGAATTTGCAGATTTCCTATTCTTGTTCTGTCTTTTCAATGTACTTCTTTCACTTTATTTTAGTGATATGCTTTTTATTCAAATTTTAAGTGTACTTTTATTTTGAGAGTAAAATTTATCTGGCTGCATCATGAGTAATGATGCCATAAAATAATGCCTTGAGCTACAGGCTCAAGTCCTGTTATGTTCTGTATTGATTGTAGTATCCAAATGAGCTTTCCCATATTCTCTATGCAGGATTTAGAGCAGCTACTGAATTTTGTTGGGGTTAAGAGTCTGGGGCCACGCCACATATTGGCAAATTTAAATGAGCTCTTGAGGACTATACAATCTCTGGAAATATAGAGTGATGTGATAATCTTCGTAGTATTAACTCTGACTGACTGCTAATGTTGCTGACAACTTCAAAAATCGTATGATTATTATCTCTATTAGGGTGCATATTTTACTGGAGCACCTTGATTGTAAAGCCCTGTAAGATGTCATGCCTGAATGAAAATGAAAATTGTATTTCACAAAGTGAATCATACTTCTTGATTTTACAGCTGTAAATAGGGTGACTTAAACCTTCAGATATTTTGCACTCTGTTACAAAACCTAATAATATTTGTTGTGGCAAGCTTATCATAAATTCTAATATCAAGAGAATAACAATTGGGACGTGTTATAAAATGGACACTTTTTTTTCTCTGAGATTGAATGGTTTCTATATTTTATCCTCTACTAGCATGTCTATACCTCTTCTATACTTTTTACGTGCATTAATTTAGCTTCTGGTATTTATCAAATAAAGACTCCAAGTGCAGCTTTGATTAAATTGAAGAAAAAAATCATATCATATATCAGATTTTTTTTTTTTTGAATTTAAGATGGATTGCATTTTCAATTAATTGCATTAAAATACCAGTTTTAATGCAGCCTAATTATCAAAGATAGGAAAAAAAAAGAAATAGCTGATTTGTTGAGTATCGCATTACAAACTAACAATTACCTTATCTTCCTTCCATCTTGGTAATTCAAACAAGGCTGGTTACTGTAGTGGCGAAACTTCCTTTGTTTCCATCACTAATTTTTTCCCGAGAGGATAAGCTACAATGTGCTTTCTTGCTTGTATTCAACTTCATCTCTCTGGTGCATAATCAACAGCTAGAAATGGCAACGTGAAAGTTGCCTTTCCCATTCCTGAATCCGTTTAGGTATCTTTGATTCCAAACCCGTTTACTTTTTTCAAATAAATTTAAATTAATATTTATTAATAATCAATTTAAATCCTTAATCTATATTTATTATATATTTATATATACGAATAATTATTGTATTTTCATTAATTATTTATTGTACTTTTGTGATAAATATATTTTCAATAGTTGTGTATAAATCTATTTCTGTGTTGTTATTTAACAGAAAATTTTCAATAATTATTAGAGATTAAACCACTATTATTTAACTTTTTAAAATTAATTTATTTTACTAGTTTTATTTATTGTCTTTTTGTTATAAATTTATTTTTAGTAATTATGTATTTTATTTTCAATATTTGTTGTATTATTTGTAATTATTGTATTTATTTCATTTGTATCAATTATTTATTATACTTTCATAATAAATTTATTTTCAATAATTATGTACTTTCGCTACAAATTTTCAATTGTTGTTAGAGATTAAACTATTGTTATCTATTAGAGATTAGACTATTAATTTAGTTGAAATTAGGAGTGTTCACGAGTTGGTTCAGTTTTGTTACAAGTTGTTTGGCCAACCAAATTGACCTGGCCACGTTGGGTAGTTGGTCACCTGATACCGACTAACCATTGGTGCAAACTAGCCAACATAGGTTTTATTAGTTTGAGTTGATTTTCTGTTTGGTCAATTGGTTTAAAAGAATTAAATGGAAAAAAAAACTAAGTTTAAATTTAAACATTACAGTGGTATTATTAAAAAAATAAATTTATAATATAAAATATTATAGACTAAGAAATATGTGAATATTCCCATTTTCTTGTATTAAAATAATTATATTTAAAATATAAAATATATATATATATATATATATATATATATATATATATATATATATATATATATATATATGTGGTCGGGTCAGTTCGGTTTTGGTTGATTTACAAATGACCAAACCAAAACTAACCTAACTTGGTCAGGTTGGAAAATTGTTGAACCAAAGCTGATTGGAAATATTTGAAAACTGACAAACTCGGGATGAGTTGGATTAGGTTGGCCGGTTTCATTAGTTTGATGAACAACCCTAGCTGAAATTAATTATTTTTATTTTTTTATTGTAAAAAATTATTAAAAATAATATATAAAATATAAATAATTATTAATTATTTAAAATGTTAAAATATGAAACAATTGTATACTCTTATGTGTTTTTATTGTTTTGCTTTCGCTTAACAAAGCTCGTGCATTGCACGGGTCCCACTAGTTTATCATAATTGACTTCATAACTAACCTTATTTAACACCACTTATAACATTAATTAGAGTACCAAATACCCTAAGGTTAAAACCCAAACCTGTCATAAACCCTATAGGTTCTAATAAATGGGTCCATTTGGGTTGGGATGGGTCAGATACCTTAAAAACATCTCAATTTGCTTTTTTCTCATTTGCCATTTTTGCAGTCAAATTCATATGTTGATTTATTCTAGATCATGTTGCATCCTTGTGGATACATTGAAGAGACATATTACTTCGTTAACATCATCCTCAATTGAAATTTGAGACATTCATCTTGGCAAGTGCCTCACTATACCCTTTTGTTAACATCATCCTCATACCCTGTCTAATTCGATTTTAACATAGTTGTTTTGTAGCATGGTAGCTATAGGCTCTAATAAACAAAGATGGCATTCAGTTCGGCAATACTGTATGTAGTCAGTTCTTTCCTTTTGAAAGTCTAGTGTCATTTAAGACTACAATAAAGACATGGACTTTATAATATGGCTAGCTAAGTTTATCTTGATTGTACTATTGGTAAATGGGGTCACAAAAATCTAGAGGAGAAGTTTTGATGCGTATCTAAAGATAGTCTTTAGAACGTTATTTTTCCCCACTTGGTTTTATTGATTTTGCTATTGGATTACTGGCAAATTCATTCTTAAGATACAACAGAGCCTTAGGTGAGAAATGACAACCAATAAAGTTGAAAATTCTCTAAGAAACCTTTTATAAGATAGTAGCAAATTAGACTAAGAGACACATGTATTTTCAATGAGAAGTGAGAGAAAACTTATGTATAAATTGGCTTGGTTTACACCCTTTTATAATTTTTGGAGAGTCATCACAAAGAGGGGAGTGTCCTTTTGAAGAGGCTCTTGGCACAGTTATGAATTCAAATTATATAACTATTCATAGTCAGTTAATAGTTAATGATTGTTAACATTTAATAATGTCTCTAGATCACACTTGATCAAGTCATGACCGTTGGATTAATTTAAAATGTCAACAATCACGATTCAGCCTCCGAGACCCAAACACATCCCTATCTAAAATTCAAACCACGTGTGGTTTTCTAAGTTGCTACTTATGAATTGCAAATTACAACTTGCGGTTTTACCATTTTGCAACATACAATTTGTGATTTTGTTTATTTTGCAACTTACAATTTTGCATGATACACGGTCTATGATTTGTGATTTCACAAGGTCCAAAATCTATGATTTGTGGTTTCGTAAAATAATAGTCTATGGTTTCATATTGTGCCTTCGAAAACCATCTCATCGCATCAAGTGTCATCATACTAATTTTTTTTTTTGTCATTTCATGTGAACCAAAGTGTGAGCAAAGTGTACCTTAGGACTCGCACCAATGTACCCTTCCAGTATAGTTGGATAATCACAACAATATACCAAGTTCTAAGGTCATTTTAAGGTACCCTAGGACTCTCCTAATTGACTTCAAATGTTCTACACTAGGATTACTTGTAAACCTACTAAGTTTACTTACTATAATGTGATAATACATCTAACTTTATACTATTATCATATGGTGTGTTATATTCTTTAAATTTTAAATGCTTAAATTTCTCAAGTATTTATTACAAAAAAAAATCTCAAGTATTTTTTCAATATATTTGATTGGCTTAATGCATAAACCCTACTACGTTTCTTAACTTTGATTTCCAAGATGGTATCTACTTCTCTTATATTTTATCTTGAAAAATAAAGATAAGTAGTTTTTGGTTTAATTTATGCTAATCATGTTAGTACCAACAATAAGCATGTCATCAATATAAAGACATACAATCACACCATAATTTTTCAATAAGTTTTGATAAATTCACATATCATCATTATTATGCTTAAATATAAAAGCTAAAATGCTAGACAAATTTGGCATGCCATTGGTTGGGTGCTTATTTAAAATCGTATAGTGATTTAACTAGTTTATGAACTTTCCTCACATTTTCAAGAAGAACAAAACCCTTTGGTTGTTCCACATACACCTTTTCATTTAAATTACCTTTTAAAAAAGTCATTTTAATATCTATTTGATGAATAAACAAGTGATAAATGGATGCTAGTGCTATGAGTGTTCTAATAAAAATTGTTCTAGACACTGGTCCATAGGTGTCAAAGTAATCAATTCATTCTTTTTTATTAAACCCTTTGCTACCAATCTAACTTTAAATGTTTACACAGTTCCATCAATGTTGTATTTTTTTTCAAAACTTCCATTTACGCTTGATTTATTTTGATCCTAGAGGCAAGTTTACTTATACCAATGTGTTGTTAGACATTATCAAATTCATTTCATCATTTATATCTTCTTTTAAATAAGCAACATCTCTAGATGTCATTGCTTCATTGTAGTTTTTTGGATGATTTTCAATGTTTAGTACAATGGGTATCTTGTTTAACACTTTTCCTCTATTAGCCTCAACTAGAAATACAATCGATTGAGTAGAAATGAAGTCAAAACCTAAAGCTATGTTTGGTTTGAAGGAAAAGGTAGGGAAAGGAAGGGAAAGGTATGGACACCTATACAAGATTTGCAAAGGTTTCCTCACCTTTCCCTACTTTTTCCTTCAAACCAAACATGCCATAAGTGTCTTTCTTTTCTTTGTCTTTGAATCCTTCTGGGTTCTATTATAGGTATTACAATTGTTTCATTTCTTCTTTTAGTTTCATTGTTACCAATAGGTATTGGAATCAAGTTTTTCTTTTAAGTTCGTTATCATTTTTTGTGAATTTAGAATATAATTTATTTTCAAAGAATTCAACATTTCTAGTTTCAATAATTATAGTGGATTCCAAACCTAGAAGCCTATAGGCCTTGCTATGTTCTGCATATCCAACAAACATACTTTCCCTTACCCTGAGTCTAACTTAGTTCTTTTAGGGTCTAGAACTTTGTAATATGTTAAGCATACCAACACTTTTATATGTGCTAAGTAGGTTTTCTCCTTTTTCCATAATTCATATGAACATTAATTGTTAGTCCTAGAGACATTTCTATTATGTAAATGGAGGGTAGTTAGGAGCAATTTTTAGAGAACCGGACAGGGCATAGAACCAAAAGAGGGAGAGGTTCATGGGTTAGAGGTTTGACTAGGGTCAAACTAGAGGTCGAATCGTGATAACATGGCAAATACATATATATATATATACTACGAGTCATATAAATATTTTATATAATATATTTTACAATTTTTAATATACTTAAATATGGTGATGGATGGTAAGCTTCTTAATTTTAAAACAAATGACTAGCGTTCAAGCCTTTTAACTTACATTTTCTTTAAATTACATGCATAATAATGTAATATGTATAATAATGGTCATTAATTATCATAAGTAAATGGGTGGATTAGTGGTAATTAAGTAATTTGTGTAAAATAAGAGGTATTGGGTTCAAATCTTGTTAATAACATTTAAAAATTTCACTTATGTATGGACTAGAGTGATTTTATGAAACTGGGACTGGTTCATCGGTTTTTTGGTTTAATTAGCTAGTCAGCTAGTTTCAATGGGTTTTGAGCAAGTCTAGTTATTGGGGTATAACCGAATTTGTCAAAGCCCTAGGTCATGATTCAACCTACTAGTCTAGTTTGGTTTTCTAAACACCATTTAGGAATAATTCCTCTATAGATTCAATGGTGCATTAGCATTCATTAGCAAACAATTTATCATTTTTGTAAGTGTCCTATTTTTCCTTTTAGCTAGACCATTTTGTTGGGGGGGGGGGGGTAGAAGAAGCATAACATTGATCTATTATTCCAAATTCTTCACAAAAGGAATTAAACCAATTTTTAAAGTATTCAACACCCCTATCACTTCTAAGGATTTTAAATTTATTTTCTATTTTATTTTCAACTTTAGTTTTGTATTGTTTAAACATGTCAAAGGCTTCATCCTTAGTTTTCACAAGGTATACATAGGTGTACCTTAAAAGATCATCAATAAACGTTATGAATCTTCCATAGTGTCAGAATGAATTAATTCCAAAAGTTAAGAATTTCTTTCAACACTTAGGAAATGTTTCTTAGCCGTCTTAGATTTTACACATACTTCACAATTATCATCTATTTCGTTAGTGTACATAATCATATCAAGTTTATTCATGTTCTTTATGGGTTTGAAATTCAAACATGCTAATTTACCATGACATAAAGAAAAAGAATCAATAATATAAGTAGAATCTTTATCTTCATTAATGCCCAATTTCAATATCCCATTACAATCATATCCCTTTTCTAACAAACATTTCATTCTTAGACAAGATTAATTTGTTGGATTCAAAGACAAGTCTAAATCTTCTCTTGTAAATAAGATTTACTAAGACCAAGTTTTTCCTAATGTTAAGAACATGCAGAACATTCAAGAGTGTAAATGCTTTTATAGATGTGAAGTTCAATTCCACATTGCCCTTTCTAGCAATCTTAGCACATGCTTGGTTTTTCATTAGTATCTCTAAGCCATCAATCACTTCTTCATACCTTTTGAATAAGGACTCGTCCTTGCAAATATGGATTATGGTGCTTGAATTGAGCCACCATCTAGGAGATGATTCTACCATGTTTACTTTAGTGATCATGGTACTAGTTGTTTTGCTATCATATTTGCAGACTTGTTTCCACCTTTCTAATGTAAAAAGATGTGGGCATACATTACAAAAAAAAAGGGGATTTTTGTGACGTTATATTTGTGATGTTTAGAAAAACCATAACCTAAAGCTATGTATTTGTGATGTTAATAGGTAATGTCATGAAAAAAATCAGTATTTGCAACAGTTCTTCAAAACCGTTGTTAAAAGTTCACTTTTCTGATGTTTGTTTTTATTTATAGTGACATTTACATGAATGTCAGTAAATGACACTTCCTGCCACGATGATCTTTACTGCCAAAGCGCGTAAAGCATTTTCACTGACGTTTATCTGTAAATGTCACGAAAGTAGAGCTTCCCGCCACATTGTGCAAAGCACTTTTAGTGACGTTTATAAATAACATCACCAAAAAGTTTTCTAATAGTGAAAAAGTTAGCAATTTATTATTGCTAAAACTTAGCAATTTATATTTTATTAATAATTATCAATTAATTAATTAGGTAGGGATGTCACCCAAATTCTTTTTTTTTTGTGAAAATTTTTGAAAATTTATTGTTGCTAATTTACTTTTACATTTCTATCAATTAGTTTTAAATTTTCATTATAATTTTATATTTTATTAATAATTATAAATTAATTAATTAGGCTGGGATGTCAATGGATTTGCCTAAACCCTAACTCTAATTAACTAGAAGTATCCTATACCTAGGGGTGTAAATGGATCATACTAATCTGAGATCTAATGCTATTCTATCAAAGTCGGGTCTCCTAGTTTGGATCTTAGGATTGGATCAAATAATAGGATTTGATCCTAAATCATATTGGATTTAGATCACCCCCTATTTGATTCGAGAAGATGTAATCAAACATATATGTTATTTATTTATATAAATACATTTAACATATATATTATTTATTTATATTGCATTTTCGTAAATGTATTATATTATTTATTTTATTTTTATAAAAAACATGTATATATATGATCAAATTAGTTGAAAAGATACTAGTATTTTTGTGTTTATTTAAATTGTTGTATTTTATTTGTCTTTTAATAATTTATTTATTTATTTTTTAAAATCAGATCGGATCAAATCAAATCCAAATATTCAACAATCTTATTAGATTCAAATTCAAATCTACGTTAGTTTATGATATCTAATATGATCGGATTTGATTCAAATATACCTTGATTAAAAGACAAATATGATTTGATCTGTTTGCATCCATACCTACACCTAATCCATTGACTATTAGGGGTGGAGCCAAGTGACCCGTGGTGCCCCTATGCCCTAGAAATACATACTTTTGAAAGTCTATAATCCCCTCCCCCTCTTCCTACCTTAATGGTTGGCCCCTCTGAATGGCCAATCCATATTTGTTCTCCCCCCACCCTTCAAATCCACTTTAGGCTTTGGCTCATTCCCTACGAGGACGGGGATGGTGTTAGGATTTCTAACCCCTCTAGGGTGGGCATTTGAGTTTGGGGTCGAGGATATAGTAAGCAAAACCCAACCCTACCTTGCCCTACCCCACCCCATTGCCATTCCTACTTATATATTAGGGCTAGGACGGGTTAGATACCCTAAAATTCCTATGAATTGCCATCCCTATGGGTAAGTTTGAATGCCTAATCCTGCCCAGGCCCACACCCAAAAGGTCCCATAAGTTCAAGTCCAATAAATAAATAAATAACTTCTAACTTGGGTAAATCCGGATGTCAAACGCTGCCTGGGCTCACACTTGGAACTCGATCCTATGTTGCCACTATTTCAAGTCTAAAAAATAATTAATTAATAAGGGTAAGGTTCGATGCCCTACCTTACCTAAGTCTAGAGTTTTAATTGAAATAAACTTAGATCAGATGCAACAAAATTTGCATCCAATCTGATTATTAAGAGATTACATTTGAATTCAATCCGAAATCTGATTGGATTTAAAGACTCAGATTCAAATTCAAATCCTAATTGACTTGGATCTTACTCAAATTTAATTGGACTCTTCTATAAATTTTCTAAAATATAAAAAAATAAAAAAATATTTATTTTCAACATTTATATATAATAAATTAATATAAATGTAAAAGAATAAATTTATTATATATATAAATTCATATATTATACAATATATGGAATATATTTTTACACTTCTAAATATATTTATATAAAAGTTATATATTAAAATTAACAAATATTATAATATAATTGAATTCAGATTTTAATAAGACCAGATGGGGTCAAATCTAAATCCGGTCCAATCTAATTGCATAAATACATCATCTGAATCCGAAATAATCATATTAGGTGTCAGATCGGGCCTCAGATTTTTGGGCATCAGGCCTACCTTAGCCCATAGTTGAAAACAAATACTACAATCCCATTAGTTTGAGACCAAAAATAATTAATTTATTACTTTCTAGTATGGTAAGCTTGGATGCCTATCCCTATTGGACCTACACCTAGAACCTTACTCTATGCCCGACCCTACCCCAGCCCACAACTTGGACTAGATCCTAATTTATTTCAAATAAAAAAAATAAAAATTAATTAAAATAACATTCACATGTGAGCGCGAAGAAGGAAGAGAAAGGGAGGTTTAGAGAGTAAGGTTTACAAAGGACATGTGGCCATCGAGAGAGAACGAAGGAGAGGAGAATAAAAAAAGAAAGCAGGAGAAGAGAGGAGAGTATAGAGAGGATGTGCTGGCCGTTGAGTATAGAGAGAGAAGGTGCCGACCATTGGGTATAGAGAGAGGAGGTGCCGCTGTTGAGAAAGAGAGAGAGAGAGACGAGTTGTCGTTTCTGAGATAACAGAGGTGTTGCTGTTGCTACGTTCTAAGTTCAAAATCAAAACCCTAGAAGAAAGGGAGAAATCAGAGATAGAAATACAGAGAGAACAAAGAGAAAGGTGAATACAAAGGGAAGAGGTGTTGTTGCATATTCAAATCGAAAAAATTAAAACCTAAAATTATATCGGCTGAATCAAAGTGTAGGTCTGTGATCTTTCTTTTTTTTTTTTCTCTTCTTTATTATTTTTTCCCATGAGATGAAGCTTTTTCTCTCCTTTATTCCTTAAACCTCCCATGCTTTTATTTTGGATCTATTAGGATTTGATCATTTCTTGGTTGTTTCTTATTCCTTTACTTGTTAGTAAACATCAATACTATTTCTTTCATTTGTATAATATTCATTTTTATAAGTATTTGTATAATAATCAATTTTTTTTTCAATACATTTATCTATAAAAATGTAAACAATTATTATTATTCAAAAAAAAAAAAAAAGAACCGAGCTTAGAGGAAAACATCTCTCATAATAACCCATCTAAAACCATACAACCAAGTATTTCTATTTAAGTTTGTAGTGGAAAAACCCAAGAAAACAGATTCGAGTAGCATCCAAATAAAAGGTAAAACAAAGATAAAGAGAAGCAAGCACAGGGAACACACAGATTTATGTGGTTCGGCTTATAACCTACATCCATGGGCGAAGGAGCAGCAAATCTTCACTATGAAGTCAACAATGTAGAAGAAATACTGAGTTGTGTACTCACCTCACTCATAGAAAACTCTAAAATTCCACCATAAACCACTATAAAATTTTTCCTTTGGGTTTTTCTCAAATTATTTTGGGGCAGATTCATGAAGTCTGTCACCACAAAGAATTAAATGCACAAGCAGAACAAAGTTTTTTTCACCTTGTTTTTGGTCTTTAGGTCTCATATGGTTTGATAAAAAATAAGAGAGACAGAAAGTTGAGAAAATAAGAACTTTCCCTTGATTTTCATGTCTCTCTTACCATCTATTAAACTAAACATGGCGTTGAGGTTCTCCCTATTTATCACATGGTTTTAAAACTATTGAGGCAAGGGTGACCAAAAAGGCCTTTGTCTCCATTGCCAAGGCTTAGGTCTCGAGTTGTTAGAGGACTATGCCTTTAAGCCTTTAGCCATGTGATGTGTAAGGCCCAAGGCTTAAATAAGGACATTGTTTTTGGAAATATTGTTAATGGGAGTCATTATTAAATTATATGTATAGGCTGCATTTGGCATTCCTTATTTTCAGGACTTATCTCTTTTTTGCACTTAAAATGCCTCTATGAACACTGAGTTGTTAACTACAAAAAGGAGATAAGTCCTTAAAATAAGGAATGCTAAGTGTAGCCATAGTAATCTACCAAACTTCAGTTTATGCCATTAAGGAGTCCACAACCTCCTTAAGAACTTATTCGCTAAAAGACAAAACAATAAGCTTTAACAATTCAGCATATTCATCTATTATCAAATGACCCCTAAGTTACCTCATCCAAATTATGAATTGCATCATTAATTGTAGGATGGTTGAAAGGACTAGAAACACCAAACCAAATGATAAACCACATAAGAATAGCTTTATGACTCTCACTTTATCAATAGTTTGGCCTTATAACCACCCATGAGGGCAATCTTGCCAATTTTTTATTTGCACATCTATGTCCAAATGCCCAACTCAGTATGGGCCTAAATATAAGGCTAGTTTCTAGACATTCACCACCTGAATGCCACCTACACACAATAATGTAGTAGGGCTGGAATAAACTATCACGAGAGAGAGAGAGAGAAGAGGTTGAATGATCTTCCTCGATCAGAAATTTATTGTTGTTGAGGCTATATTGGCTTTTTGAATAAATGGATAAGGAAATAGAGTGGAATAGAGTACCCAAAATCACTTACAATGTGTCTAGAATCACTCACCATAATTGTTACAAGCTCAGCCACACTATCATATTCTCATTGTTATATATGACAATAGATTAAAGTGACTAGCTAAGCTGAAAAGTTTATTTCTTTGTATGAATGATATTGGACTCCTTAATGGAGGAATCTGAACTAGGGTAGCTTACCATACTCTTGAATATTTTATGATTTATCTATTTTATCCACTAAAAAACAATACATGAGGTCATTCAGTTCAGTAAAACAAAACATCCATCAAGGGGCAAACTATTTAGGGTTTGAAATCCGACTAGGCTCAAGTATAGTGCACTCGTGCCTTAGCTCAGGTGCATGCCTTTGTTAAATATTATTTTTCAAGGCTGAAGGGTTTGGATGTGTCTTATATAGGTTGAAGTCAAAGCATGGGTTAAAAATGGAAGACCATCCAGATAAATCATGGATGAAGAATCATGGATGAAGGCACCTCAGTAATCTTCATCCATTCTTTTTTATTCTTGGTGTGCTTGGGAAAGAGTAAGTAAAAATGATTGAATGATAACAATGCTTTTGGATGTGTTGGCTTTTCTTCATTAGGAATACTAAGGAATACAAATTAGGGGTCATGAACATGGTGTTATATGCATTCCAACATGTTGTTGCTAATTCTCAACGCAATATTCCTTGCAAAAAGTGTTGCAACATGAGATTTTAGGAATGGAAAGAGATTGTGAATCATTGTATTTGGGAGGGGATGATGGAGAACTATGATGTTTGGACCCAATATATGGTGAGAAAAGATCACATGTTAGTCCAACTAGATTGAAATCCCATTCAGATGCGAACGTGAGAGTTGGGGAAGATGTAAGAAAGATGCTTGAGGATGTTTATCCCATGTGTTTTGAGGATAACAATCAGGGAAACAAACTAGAAATATCTCTAGAAGAGCCATGTGGGGATATGGAAACTTTCTTACAATTCACTGGGGATGCAGAAGAGCCATTGTTGTTTGGAAACAAACACTTCATAGTAATGTCATTCATTGTGGCAATTCTCCATCTCAAATCACTATATTGTTGGAGTGATGTATCCTTCAATCAACTATTGAAGGTGTTCATAAAGGCAATGTCTGATGATACCATATGTCCCAATAGTTTTTCCTAGTGCAAGATCATTGTAAATATCAGGTGTAATATGGAAAAAATTGATGTATGTCCACATGATTGTATGCTTTTTTTGGGTGACAATAAGGGAAAGGACAAGTCTGAACAATAGTGAAGTAGATGATCCTAAGCATGAGGTTAGCTTTTCAAGGAAGAAAAGGCCTTGGAAAGTGTTTCAGTACTTTCCACTAATCCCGAGGTTACAAAAACTATTCATGTCAACTAAGACTGCCCAAAGTACGACATGGCATGAGAACAGGAGGGTCAAGGATGGTATGCTTCGCCATCTAGCTGATGGTGAGGCTTGGAAGTGTTTCGACTAGATGTATCTTGACTTTTGAGCTGATAAAAGAAACATACAACTAGCATTAGCAAGTGATGGATTCGATCCACATTCTGCATTGAGATCAATGAACAACATTTGGCTTGTAATGGTTATGGCATATAACTTGCCACCCTGGATGTGTATGAAACCATCCTACGTGATGTTCACTCTATTGATCTCGGGGCCTGGTGAATGACATTGATGTGTTCCTACAACCTCTTGTGCATGAGCTTCAAATCTTGTGGTCAAAGGGTGTATGGTCCTATGATGCAGCTAGTAACCAAAAATTTAATCTAAGGGCACGCCTTATGTGCACAAATAATGATTTTCCAACTTATGCATTATTGTCTGGTTGGAGCACCAAGGTAAATTTTGCTTGTCCATGTTGCCAATTTGAAATACAGTTTATGTGGTTGAACTATAGTGGGAAGCATTACTACCTTGGACATCATAGATTCCTCACTATAGACCATAGGTGGAGAATGAATAAGCGAAGCTTTGATGGAACTCAAGAATTGAGACCTCCATCGGTTCCTCTTTCTGGTGTGGATATTGTTTCAAAGTTGGAGGGGAAGAATTTTGAGTATGGAAAGGTGCAGAAGAAATGATGCTTAATAGAAGATTCAAACAGAAATGGTGTAGGAAACTTTAAGAAGTATAGCATATTCTTTTAGTTGCCTTATTGCATGGAGGCATAATTTTTTACATCACAGTTTAGATGTCATGAACATAGAGAAAAAATGTATGTATATATTGGCAACTATGTTGAACACTGATGGGAAGTCAAGGGACATGGTCAAGGCTAGATATGTTTTAGTTGAAATGGGCATTCGATAATCTCTCCACCTAGTCACAGATGATAGTATAGGTAGGACAACTATACATGCAAATGATATTATTTTCCCAAGAAAAATGAGAGAGTATGATTTCTCCAAGTTTTGAAGAATGTGCGAGTGCCAGATGGATACTCCTCAAATATCTCTAGACGAGTTAATCTAGCCGATGGGAGATTGCATGGGTTGAAGAGTCACGATCGACTATCATGTCATCATGCAACAATTCCTTCCTATATGTGTAAGGAATACACTTCCAAAGGATGTTGCTTGTCCCCCCATGGACTTGAGCAATTTCTTCCAGGAAATTTGTAATAAGGTAATACGACCTCAGGATCTAAACAATTTTTAAGAGAAGATAGCAGTGACTTTATGTGAACTAGAGATGATTTTCCCACCACGTTCTTTGTCATAATGGTCCACTTGTGCATCCATCTTGTGAAGGAAGTCAAGTTAGAAGGACCAGTCCAATATCGATGGGTGTATCTAGTCAAGAGGTAATGATCTCAATTCATGTTCAATTTATTAGTGGAATTCATCTCATTACATACTCTAACTTTATTTCTCTCTTATTTATTCACGTCAATCTCTAAAGGGTGCTTAGCAGGTATAAAAGGCTTGTGTGCAATAGAGCACATCCTGAAAGCTCAATCGTAGAAGCGTATCTAGTGGAGGAGTACATGACATTTTGTTCTATGTATCTCTACAATGTTGATACTCGGTTCATGCGATTAGGAAATCTGAGGGTGATGTGGAGGAGATATCCTTCTTTGGTAAGGGTAGAGCAACTGGTGTGCAAAAAGTTGTGCAACTAGATGCACGTTCACTGTCCCAAGCACACCATTATGTGTTAACACATGTGGATGAGGTGGCCTCATAAATTATGTAATTGCTCCTACCCTATGGAAATTATTTAAATATGGATTATAATTTATGAATTCCTTAAACTGACTCAAAATTTACTAGTGCAGAGTCCATTTAAAAACATTGGCCCCAAGATTTCCAAGAAAGCAACAACAAATACAAAGGGCTCATCAACAAGTGTTTTCTTAGTGGTTACGGGGTCGTGTGCTAGATGCTCAAGATCATGGGGTTGGTAGGCAGTTCCCTGAACTCGTTTCAACCCTAGCGATGAGGCCTATGGCTGATGCATTCAAGTTATTTGGATGTATGCCAAATAGATATAGATTCTGACCATATTCTTCAGACAAAGGAAAGGCCTATCAAAATAGTGGGGTGGTAGTTGTTGTAGACACCACCTCATACACAAATAGGAAAGACATGCAGGGTATCTGAAGTGACCTCCAAAACTATGGTAGGGTGAAAGAGATAATTCAATTAAGACATACAAAGGAGGTCAATTTTATAATGTTTCGGTGTGATTGGGTTAACCCTTGGCAAGGAGTTAAGAAAGAAAACTACGGATATACATTAGTGAATTTTGGGAAATTGTGCCATACGGGAGAAAGAGATGATGATGAGCCATTTGTGCTTGTGAATCAAGTTCACCAAGTATTCTACATTGAAGATGATTTGAATAAGGAGTGGCATATAGTGATCAACACAAAGGCTCAGGATTTATATGATGTAGGTGTCATAGAACCTGAAAGAGATGTTGCATATAGGGATGGTGCACCTATTTTATCTAATTTGGCGAGGGAAAGTATTTGCATCAATGATGAAAACATGGAATATATTAGAGATGACATTGCTCCAAATGTGGTGGAAAAGCCTCCCAACATGGCACATGGTAGAACTTCTGAAGAACCAGATAGTGAATTCATCAATGACTTGTTATAGGAAGAGGACTTGGACAAATCTACCACCGAGGAGGAGGAGCCATATGTGTTAACTAGCGATGACTCTGGTGATAAACTTGGTGTTCTTGAAAACAAAATTGAAAGTTGACCTCTATATGTTTGGTGACAGTATAATAAAATGAACTAATTGAAAATATTATTAATTTTTTCATTAGAAATCTTTTTTTTTATAAAATTACTTAATAGAGGATAAGGCAGTGATCATGTAAGATTCTTTTCTAGATTGAGGCTTGTTTCTAGCCTTTAATTGTTAAGTAGTTCTTTGTTTAGATTTCATGTTGTCGACAAATATATAGTTTGTCTTTTTGGTTGTTGCTATGTTTTTCTAAGGACCGACTCCCTCTCCTCTTTAGTATAGCCAAATACATGTTTAATTTGGTATATGTAGTTTTAAAATCTATGTTGGACAGTTCAAGTTATCTTCCATATTTCAGACCTCCATGTGGACCCCACTTATTAGACAGGGAGAGGGGTGCCTAACCCCTTCCCTCTCTCCCACCTGAGTCTTACCTAGGCTGGTTCAGCTACGCCTTGGGGTTTTGTAGTCTCTATTGAATTAAAATGATGTTGAATATAATTCTTGGAGGCCCCATCACCTCCAATTCTTGCAAATGATGGGTGGCAACTCCATATCAGCTCCAAGTGAGCCATTTTCTAATGCTCACAAGGACCTTTCTCAAATGAGCTTAAAGGATGGAAGGTTAATATGTTGGAGAGTAGAAGATTTATCTTTCATAGCCCAAATATTACCACAAAGTCTCTCTTGAAAGTGCAAAACTGATATGGGACTCTTGGTTGAATTAATTGCATATTTGTCCTAGCTAATATAAACAGTCCAAGGTAAAGAAAAGAAAAAGATGAAAAAGGTATAAAACCCAAATAAGAACAAAGGAAAATAATAGAAATAATAAGAGAAAAGAACTAGTTCTAAATAATTTTGGGATACTCCCCGTTGCTCTTGATTTTTTAGGGTAGTTAGGTAAGAGTGAGTTCAGGATTTTGAGAATTATTTAATATATTTGTTATTTATTTTTTTGGTAGTCGGATGGATTTCATTTGAATTATGATAGGTAGTCTTTTAATGAGTGTTTTATTTTCTGTTTTTTTTGTAATCATTTTAACAAGGGAAATACATTCTTTTGATGACTGTTTTGTTTTCCTTTTTTTTTTTTTGTAATCTTTTAATTCCATTCGAACTATAATGTGAACAATTGTAAATATATTACATTTTATTTAATATTGGATTTCAGTTTTTAATGATATTATCTTTTATTTTGAATGGTTTCATGTGATTTAATGAATGGATATAATATATGTTTAAGTAACTCTTGAAAACTTTTTGTGATGCCTGTAAAATGTCACCATTGTTTGCATTATTTGTGGCATTGAAATAAATGTCACTTAAGGTTGTCTTTTTTGTGACGTTTTAGAAAATATAACAAAAATAAACAAATAAATGTCACAAAAAATGTGCATAGGTGACTCTTGAAAACTTTTAGTGATGTTTGCTATACATCACCATCACTAAAGTAAACGTCATGAAAACCTTTACTAACATGGCATTGGGTGACAAGGGAGCAAACGTCATGAAAATGTTTTTGTGATGTTTGGGCCATCTTTGGTGACATTTGTCTAATGTCACAAATATGCATTTTTTTTGTAGTGATAGTGCCCCTTCTTTTCTTAAAGTTTTTGTCCTATTTTCCTCGGTCCATTTTCTACAAAATTAACATTGGAGTTCAACATATTGCTAGGGCTTTATCCCTATAGTCTTTAATTCAAGACTCTTCTTCAATGCGAAGGTGTTGTAGAATTTGCTCCAAGGTAAATTCTTCTGCCTTGTGTAAAAGATTATTCTTATAAGAGGATGGGAGTTTGACAATAATTGTTCACACTTGGAAAGACTTGGAAATGGTGATGTTTAGAAACCGAATTCTATTGACTATCACCTATAACTTGTGAATTGCTCTAGTATGGGCTTATGTTCATTCATGGCAAAGTCAAAGTATTCTGCAATGAGATATTTGTTCATACCTACTTCTTACAACTTGTACTTGAATTCCAAAGCCTTCCAAATTTCTTTAAGAGATGAGAGTTTCTTGTAAAAGTTGTAGAGCCAGTGTAATAACATTCAATATGTATCTCACTACAAAAGTGAGTCATCTTCTCATTTTGCTCATTTTTTCAATTATTTTGTTGTTTTTTTGTTGTTGCAGAATTGGATCCAAGAGATAGTACAATTTCAACATAGTTAGAAAGATGATCATCTTATCTTTTTATTAACTAAAATTGGATCTATCGAACTAGTCAAGTCAAACAAGGTCTTGGTTCATCATCTTGGTCGAAGTTGTGTTGGCTTCTACTTCCATAGAAAAATAATGTTCTAAAATTGTTGGTAAATGTGGTCAAAAACTCTGGAGAAGCTTTGAGGCATATCTAAAGATAGTCTTTAGAACATTCTTTGCCTCCACTTAGTTTTACTTGGTGGTACTGAGTTTGCTCTCAGATTACTAGCAAATTCGTTTCTGAAATACAACAAAGCCTTGGGTGAGAAGCTACAACCAGCAAAGCTGAAGATTTTCTAAAGAAACCTTCTATGAGACAATAGTAGGTCAGATTGAAAGAGATAATGTGTTTTTAGTTAAAAGTGAATGAAAACTTGTATAAATCAGCTTGGTTTACACCATTTCATAATTTCTAGAGAGTCATCATGAAGAGGGGCATGTTCGTTTGTAGAGGCTCTTAGTACAATCATGAATTCAAATTTTGTGATTGTTCACAGTTATTGTTAATGTTTAAATAATGTTTCTTGATTACATTCAATCAAGTCAAATAGATCCTTATATGTGATTGAAACCAAATGTGGTTTTTTGAGTAGTTGTGAATCGTGAATCACAATTTGCTATTTCTTAAATGACATGCGATTTACAATTTTGTCCATTGTATGATTTGTGATTTCACAAGGTTCACAGTCTACAATATGCAATTTCATATTGTGCCATCACAAACCATCTCATTGCATCAAGTGTCATTGCACTAAAGTGCCTCATTGCACTCCACACACACGTGCACACGCATTGTGCGGTAGCAAGTCTCTATACTTTACTTTCTATAATTTTAAGGAGTGTAAACAAGCTCTTAATTGAAAACTCAAGTCATGTTCAATAGTTTTCCAATGCGGGACAAAGCTTAAAGGAAGAGAACCAAGTTAAAAAACTAGTTATGGTGGGAAATTTAAAACCATTTTCAAGTGCATGTGTATGTGTGCTTTTTTATGTAATTAATCCAAAGTCCAAAGTATCAAAAACACAAGGTGTATTGGAAAGGTAAATTTAAGAGATGTATTGAGATACTCTTTGGAAATGCATAGATACAAACAAAAATCAAGATACACATAAATAAGCTAGAAAATAAAAAAAAAATCCTTTGAAATATATGGTAATAACAACAAAATGACTTTTATGTGATTAAAACTAATTTATGTAAATATAAAAACCATACTTTAATGATTTATATAAAGTATCGGGACATAATTAGTAACTGTTGAAAAATAATAGAAGAACTAAAATGTATGTGTATATATATACTAATATTTTTAGTTAATATCTTTTTGAAGTTATTTATTAGTTAGTTTTTAATAAATAAATATAAATTGTATTAATCTTATTATTATATAAATTTTAATAGTTAAATTTTAGCATTTATTAAGAAACATCCACTAAGAGAAGAAAAATAACTTTAAGAATAAAAATTCATGGTATTAAGATAAGCCATTAAGGTTGACATAGTGCTTAATTAGTTGTTTTTGTAAATAAATAACTAGGGTTTGAAACTTCTTACCTTCAAATTATGATTTTAACAAGTTATTTGACTTAATTAGAATTTAGTGATGTCTTAAATGCCTTAATTAAAGGTAACTCATAAGCATTTAACTAAATAATATTAGCATTTAACAATGTCTCAAATTTAAAGGTTTAATTAAAAGTGATATAAATGAGAGAGAAAAGAGATAAATTAAACTAAAATTTTTTGTTTTATAAAAAATATTAAATTTGAATTTAAAAAGTAAAAAGAGAGGAAAATTAAACTCAATTGATACAATGTGTGTATTGGTCTTATACGATTGAAAAGTATGAAACTATGAAATCCTATATGTTCCATGTATAAGATCTCTCCTAAAACAAAATGCGTAGGCCTATACATTGTGAAATTTTAAACTTTAAATTTATCAATCAAATACCCATTGAATTTAATTTCTAATCAAATACCGATTGTGGGGCATGGACTTTATAATATGGCTAGCTATAAGTTTATCCTTACTATACATCTTAACATCTTAATTGAACCTGAAAAGAATTGTTGTCTACAAATCAATGTTATCCAGTGTAGTTTTTAGATTATTGTAACATCTTGACGGAGGGTTAGTAGTTGCAAGCATAGGGTTGGCAGCTTTGGCAATGGATGTGGTTCCACTGCCTCATGAGTGGCAAACTTGACTTCAAACCTCATTTTCTCAAATTCATCTATACAAACAAACTCCACCATTTGCCAAAATTATGGTTTCACCTTCAAGATAAAATCCATGTGAGCTTCTATCACGAATCACAATTCACAAAAGCTACATGACCAATTGTAGATGAGCTTTTCCCTAAAGTATAAACAACTCAAATTGATGTGTTCTCAACAAACTTAAGAAATTGTGGTTTGGTAGTAAATGAGTCCCCTAATAATAAGACATTGATTTCATCACTTGGTTGTACACCATCTGGTAATTCATTCCTTGATTCTCCAAATAAAAGACATGCAACATCTTTCTTCATGTCCATATATAGAGGGAACAATCTTGGAACATGTATTCTTATATGAACTTTGACCTACAACAAACTTTTTAAAATTCTTATATTCCTATTGTATGAAGGTAGAGGGACCCTAAGAGGAGACTTCATTTGCTTCTTCATTCCTACAATTCAAATATAAGGTTGTCCAACTGCAACAACTCTTTTCTTGGCAGTAGAATTGACTGCTTTTATAAATTTCCATGATGGTTGCACTTGGGTTGCGATGAAGCTAAAATAAGGTGTGATTTTGATTGATTATGTTGCAATGGAGCTGAACTAAGGTACAATTTTCGGTTGCAAGGTCTAATATGTGATTTTGGGTGAGGTGCAGTTTTGGGTAATATTTTAGGTGCGCTTTTGACTAAGGTGTGGTTTTGAGTGTGATTTTGACTAAGGTGCGATTTTGGGTGCGATTGTAGCTACAATGGGGACTTAGGGTACAATTACAAGTAGGACAGAGGTAAAGCGTGCTGCGTTGTGTATCGCCAAGTTGTGGTTTCAACCTACATTGGGGTGTCTAATGCATTGAGCATTGCTAAAATACAATTTCTAGCTAAGTTGAGAAGGCTTATCGTGCCAAGTCTCTTTGAGATACCTCTTATGTGATTCCAAATTGTAAAACCAACAACTTTAACTCTTGAAGTTCTAACTTTAATCACTCACAATACTTAGGTGCAAAATTAGGCCTAAGCAACTCCTAGTAAAGGTATTAATTACTGTCCCTAGTGGAGTTGCCAGTTGTAAGCTTCGACAAGCTCATTACTAGCTCAAAAAGATGGAGTTGCCACCGATTTTTTTGAGCAAATGGACCTTTATTTCTAGCTTTAAAAATTGATATATATTCTTTGATAGTGACTCCGTTCTCTACCAGGAAATGCACTTAACTAAGAGATTTTCAATTCAAAGGATTGTGAGAGCGCAGGTGTTAAGAACTCATCTATTCAAGCTACTCTAGTAGCCTAATACAGGAATGATTTAGGTTCAATTTCTAATGAAAAAGCAATAGGTTACCTTTGAGGTGATGTAATTAGGCCTTAGATACTAATTTCCCCAAGTATCTCACCTCTTTACCTCTTTTTCTTAGTCTAGGAGAATCTGATAATGCAAGTTCTCCATGGTCTCGGAACTTCAAACAAACCAGAAATTATAAACTCAAGCTAAAAAAGGAGTGAGAGGCTTACCTCTTGTGTGGAACCTTGGAAAAGGTTTTCCAGTAGGTAGAATGAGTTAGAATGAAACTTGAATAGGCTATTGAGTTAAAGAGTACTTCTGGTTGCAAATCTTCAGCCTGAGAATAGAGGGGCAAATTCAAAGTTTAAGGTTCATATGCTTGGGGATTTTAAGTAAATGAGGGTTTTATAGAGGCAAGATATGCTTCTTAGATCTCTCCCCCTTTTTCCTCTCTTCTCAAGTCTACTCCTATAGATTGAGTTGGCCACTTTTTATAGAGAAAAAAAAAAGGAACATGTCTGAAATTTGCCCAATCAAAGAGTTTGGGCTTCAAGACAACTTTTTTAAGTAAAAGGTAAAGATTTTTCAAAGAAATGGGGCTTAGTTGACTTTTCCTTTTTGGTGAAAGGATTATCTTTGATTTAGGGTTGATTTTCACAGGTTTTGTGTGTCAATTGAGGTTTTGAGGCGTGCCTACCATTGCAATATCATATTTGGGGTCAGTGGCATAAAATGTAAATTTAAATCACCCATAACAATAATTTTGTCTTTTATTGGTTTTAAGTAGGGATATCTTTGGGATTTTAGGATTTTTAAATATACTAGGTCTAATTTTATTGGTATAAGTGTTTAATAGGTTAAGTATAGATCTGACATCAGTCATCGCCCTTTTGATGTTTCAAGTTGGAACAAATGAAGTGACAATTTAATCTGGAACATTTGAATGAAATCTTTATAGTTTAACAATCAAATGAGAGAATTAGGTCATGAAATTTCATGTGTTGGGGTTTTTTTGGGTCTTTGAACATAATGGTGAGGTCTGATTGGATAAATGCAATTGGGATGCCAGAGTTCTATGGCTAGTAAACTTTAATTAACAAGGTTTGCTGAAATAGAATTTTGGCTTGATTGAAAGTCAAATGAGAGAATCTTAGGATGAGATTTGGTGGATAAACGTTTTTGAATGTCTCAAATCTGATGGAAGTGATGGATATTTGATTAAAGGTATGGATTATAGAATTTTGTTAAGGTTCTATTAGCATATGGTTTATTAATTAATAAAGAGGCTTAAAACGAAATCTCACTTTTTTAACAGTCAAACGAAGGAGTTTTGATGTGTTGGGGATTTTTTTGGTTTCTGAACATAGTGGTGAGGTCTGATTGGTCAAACAAGGATAGGATAGTGAATATCTACGGTTGGTAAGCTTTGATCAATGAGATTTATTGAAACAAAATCTTTGCATGATGGAGGGTCAAACGAGGTAATTTTGGTATTAAATTTGGCATGTGAGCATGGATTAAGGTGATGAATCAGGTGGATGGTTCTGATTTGAGAAAGAATTTGTTAGTCTTGGTTGTCTATCTTTATTAGCTTTCGGTCAAGGCTATTGAAATAGAGTCTTATTGTTTTCAATGTTGATCATTATGGATTTGAGGTGAGATTTGGAGGTTTATTGTATTTTAGTATCCTTAATGAAATTAATGTGTTGGATTTGGATTTGGGTTACCAAGATTTGAACATCGTGTAGATCAAACTGTTGGAAAGGGGGTTGATGTGATGAGCAATAGATCTTTAGAGTTTGGTTATGAAATTTAACACATAACTGTGGAGTTTCAGATAAAAAGGGATTTTATAGGTTTTGATAGGTCTCGGGTTGATTTGTTTTTCTTTTCAAATTTTGGGTCTAAAAAGGAAGTTTAAGGAGGTAAGGTGAAGGGACCGAGCAAAAATTCGATGCTAGCAGCACCAAAAAATTCAATTGTTCATGTCTTATAGGCACCCAAAAGTCGGATTGGTTGTAAGGTTTTGCTAGAACCCATAAACCCAATTGTTTAGTAGAATTCTCAAGAGGGTTCTCGAGGGGAGGCCATAGGATGAGGTTTGGATGAACCTCTATAAAAGTCCTTGTATGCTTGCTACAATCAACCACTTTACTTGTTCATCTTTACTTATTTGATTATTCCAATATGTGCATTGTATTGCATAGCGCGCATACACACTCACACACAATCTTCCATTCCATCAAATTTTCGTTCATTGTCTTAAAAGGCTTTAGTTGGGAAAAATATTTTTTATAGCCACTTCACCCTCACTATTTATGCAACAAAGAAAAGTAGAAAGAGTACAATCATTAGCGAGCTAATTTGAAGGAACCTAAGGGTAGCTTAATTATGTAGTCCAATTATGGATAAGGAAATAAGATAATATTTAATGCAAGTACATCTACTGAAAGCTCTAAGCCTAAATGACCTACAATGGAATTCTTTTCATCTTTTTTAGATGATGCAAGTCCTAGTCCATGTGAAGTGGTTAAAGAATTTTTTAGAGAAGGTAAGTTATGTAACATGTTTTTTCAACAAAAAAAAAGTTGTGTAACATAGTTTACAAGGTTATAATGAAAATTGTTATAAATAGAATAAGAATTTTTTTTTTGACAAAATTATATCACCTTGGTACAATGCTTTTATTCTAAGAAGGCAAATGTTTAAACTTACTACTAACTCAAGAAGTGATGAACTCAGTTAAAGAAAAAGGAATAGAAGTAGGTAAAGTTAAGAGGTGGAAAGCTTATGATAGAATTGAGTGGACCTATATAGAAGTTCCATTAGCTCAGTGTTTATCAAACTTGAGTTGATAGTATCATGAAGTGCATTAAAACTCTATGTTTCACTTTTCTAGTAAATGGCAACAAAGTAGATAACATGCATAAAGCTTAGTAGAGGCCCCTAAATAGGGGTGCAACTCTAACCTGAGCCCAACTCAAGGTTTTGAATGTGTTGGGCTTGGGCCAGAAAACTCAGGCCTAGCCTAACACAACCCAAGTCAAACCCAACTTGATCTCACTTGAAAAAAATACATAATTATGTGTATTATATTTATATAAACTATATTTTTCTAATTATACATACATGTGTACATGTATTTATGTTTATGTAAATTTGTACATTTTTTCAATCAATTCTACTCTTAAATTGGACCATAAGCCCAATAAAGGATGATTATGTAAAAATATATAAATAAGTTCTTTTAATGTAAATATGTGGATTCATGCTCTTTGGAGATTGTGCCGAGGACACTCGAGTAAGTGACAATAGCACACTCACAATGCCAAGTTTCCATACTTGAGCAGCAATTGAATAATGTTGAAGAACACCCACATATGACTTACAACTCAAGAATCCTCACAACAAAGTCCTATCTAAGTGTTAATCGCAACATATAGACATCCTTGTGATGAGACGTAATAAATCATGGTCGCAATGCAAAATGCAATTGAGCTTATCTCAAACACTAGTGTCTTGTGATTTAGCACCAAACTACAACAACGTAATGTGTTAACTAGCGTAACAATGCCACAAGCAAATGGCTAAGGTGTTAGAGGCTTCTAGAAGTAGGGTTGTAGTTGGAGTCGGGTTCACGTGTAGATTTTGAGAGGAAGGGCAGGGGCCCAGATCTTCCTAGGACACATGGCCAAACCCTACTTGTTCCCTTTCTACCTCATATATAGTAGAATAATAAACTTTTCCACTTTGGGGAAAGTTCCCTCTTATGCTGTGTGATTTTCCTATTCGATTAGGGAGACTCCTTTATAAATAAAGGCCCAAAGCTCTTAAGACACTACATAGTCATCGTCTTGCATAAGCTCTTCTGGACTACATCCTCAACCTCCATTATAGCTCCCATCACAACCTTCTGCAACCCACCCTCCTGCCTTCTTCCTCCTCTTAGGCCATCTATGCACCGTCTTTCAGGTATACCATTACTCTTGCTTTAGCCACCTATATACCGTTTACACCTGGATTTAGCCACTTCACAACCAACCACCTTCTACCTTACCTAGGCACTTCATTTAGGACCAATGCAACGCCTGAAGTGCTAATTTGTGCAAGAACGAGAGAGGGTATTTGGCTTTGTAATGGACTTGTTCCAACCTCTGGTGTTCACACACCCTTTTAATCACCTCCGAACCATGAAGCCATTTCCATTCAATGTTATGAAGGGAAACTATATATACATTGTAACTACATATCATAACAACTTATAAGTTAACCTAATCATCATGAATATTGTTATCTTCTACAGAAAAGTAAACATACGGTGAACTCATGTTCATGATTATGAATAGTTATAATTTGGGTTTATTCATAAGATTTTTCATCTAAAATTTTAAACTGAAGTTAGATGTAGGTTGGAGACAATTTTCTTTATTTCAGTTTTGGGTAGAAATCCAAATGATATAAACTTAAAAATGATGTATCTCAGCCATATGTGTTTTGACAGGAAATGAGCTAGTAACTATGATGATTGACTGTTAAATTTCTAAATAATGGTTTAGGCTACCAACAGAGTATGAGTTTCATATCATACCAAGCCAACACTCAAATTCAAATTCCATTTTAGATCCATCTGATAGCTATGAACTTGGGTAGTGTTGGGTTAGGTCTAGGACGAACTAGACCCAATCCTAAGACTTGGACTAAGCTTGAGTGTAGTCCAACCTAAACCCTTAACACAACTGAGGTTGATTGTAACTTTTTGGCGTATGGTCATTCAGAGAGAAATGAGACTTTATTGGAGGCCATCAATAGATAAACATTGAAATAAATTTTGTTACCTATTTCTTTCCTACATAAAATATACAAAGACATTATTGTTCTTCAAACTCTTTATCTACATTCTCAACTAAGCAACTAAAATAACCAAGTTCACATTATTATATACAAGTTCATTACTCTAAAGAAGAGAATCCAATCTTGTTATAAAAGCTTCTTCATGGCCAACTTACAAGTCATCCATCTGATATTCGTTGATATTGAAGTCCGGGTCCATGAGTACTTCACCACATTGACTCTATAAATAGAAAGAAAGAAAGTTTAATTAGTGAGGAGAACTACCAGGATTTAAACAAAATAATCTAGAGGGAAGCCATCTTTCCAACAGTAAAGAAAATTAAGACAGGTTTTAAATAAATAAGCATTGTACATGCCTGATCATCCTGATCCACTTGATTGAGGATAGCGCAGAGATCATTAATTTCATCAAATGGTTGCATAGCTGAAGTGTTTTCAATGTCAGGGCTGCTTGTTACAAGGTCTAAGAGGCTATCAAGTTCACTTTCAAACTCGGTTAAGTTTTGTCTTTTCTGTTCAGGCAATGGCTGTAGTGGTAGTGGAAGTTGTTGCTTTTGAATCACATTGGGGAATGATGGCACTAGAGATTGTTGTTGTTGTTGATTACTCACATTGAGGAATGATTGGATCGAAGGTTGTTGTTTCTGAATCACACAAGGAAACATCATCTGAAAATGGTTTGCACATTGGGAACCACACGAAGAATCCAATCCTTGAGGAGAAAAACCAGAACGAAATGAGCCAAACTCGAGAAATGGAGGATATTTCCCAGTTGCTGTGACAATTCCCTTGCCTTTTTGCATCTCATTCAGGGAGTTGTAGCTACCACTCATACTCTTTGATGGTCTATTAGCAAAGAGCACAGTTTTACCAAATCCAACTGTCTCTCCAGCACTTGCAATCTGAATTCCAACATGGTTATAATTGGTGCAATTGAAATAAGGGACCTGGTTATGGTTGTTGGATGACCCCATGTTTCTATTAACTAGTGAGCTACTGGCAAATGGTCTCGATTGCATCCGAGGCTGTTGATGGTTCATCTGCACTATATCTTCACCACTTCTATGACTATTTGAAGTATCACCGAGCAAGGAAGATGTTGTGACACTGTGAGATCTCACTTCAAAACCTGAATGTTTGGTACCATTTCGTTGATTAACACATAGTTAATTTATGCATCATACAGTTACCATGATGATTTCTAGAGCATGGCATTTAAATAATAGCATGCTATGTATTTTAACAAATTATAAAATGCATGCCAAAGAATATCACTATACATTATCCAATAACTTAAGATGCTTAACTTTACATGTAAAATATTGCTTTTGTTAGAGAATAAAAACCTATTCAGGAACCTCCACTTGTTCTTATCCACACTTCAAGCCCAATGGGCTTTTATGAAAGGGTGTGTGTTAGAGAATAAAAACATTTTCAGGGTCTTTACCTAACCAATTAAGCTTTTAGGTTGAATGGTTCCTTGTAATGTAGTAGTGAAAATTTGGGATATAGTATTTCCAATGTCTTGTTTGCGCATAGCATAAACAATACATTGGATAAAATTTGGGTTCATTCCCATCAAAGTCATGTCTAAAATGAAAAGATCAAATAAACCTCTTGTAACTTTTGTTTCCTTTCTTGCTAAACAAGCATTTAGTTGTGTTATGATTTGCCTTGGTTTTAATTTATTAAGTATAACTGTACAAGAGAAACAATACAATTTGGAATCGCTACTTTTGTTCTTCACATTTTTCTGCTACTTGAAGCAAATGTTTTTTCTTTGAATTTTGGATTAACTTCAATATTATTACTTTAAAAAATCACTAGTGTCATTCCTATTTCACCAAACATATATGGCACCGTTTTATTTTTCTTCATTCTACTATAAACAAAATGGAAGTTACAAATGTATTGCACACTTTATGGTACTGAATAATGGTCTTTCGTGTTATTGTGAATCACTATCCTACCATCCATGTTGCACAAGAAACATTGAAACTTTTTCATGTTATGCTTTTATAGACTCTGATCTTCAATGTTACCAGTGAAACCATTGGCATTGTTGGTTTGTGATATAAAAATCCATTGATACTGTTGCATTGTGACGTGAAAACCTAATGTATGTAACATTGAACAATTGTATAGTGATTTTAGATACAAAGATAGTTTTCTTTGTTTTGGAAAAATGCAATCTTAAGATACTAAGGCTGCATTTGGAAATGATGCAAATGGAGTGTAAATCCCGGTTCAGGGTAAATTTGCACTCTGGTTCACTTTTGCTAGTGTTTGGCAACATTACATTTATACATTTACAAATGACAGACCAATGCATATTTACATTGATAATAAGATGCAAAAGTACATCAATAAAAAAGAAGTAAATTTGCATTCAAGTTGGCTTTTGATAAAAAAAAGCATATGCTTTTTTGAAATTCATGTTTGCATCCATTACAACTAAAAGTCTGTTTGGTAAGAAAGTAAATTTGTCAGTGCAAAATTAACCCAACTTTGCAATTTATATGAAACATTTTACACTCTATATATCTGCATTCACACTTATTTGCATCGTTTCCAAACGCAGCCTCAGGTAGTGAAAATACTATTTAGTTTCCTTAACACATTTTGCTTGTTACTAATTTTATATTTCACAAAAAACATATATGTTTAAAAAATTGTATCGGGCATTTTAGCATGGTAATTAGTAACTTTGTAAGGAAGAATGTTTTACTTATTGGTTATTATTTTATAGTACAGTCAGAAATTTTTGTACAATAGTTTTTGTTTTGTTTTTTCTACAAATACGACAAATTCTTTTAGATAGTTATATTCTAAATTTCACGCACAATGGCAACACAAAGTTATATAAAAGAGTTATTCTTTCCTTCCTAAAACTAAATCTTCATGGAAATATATAAAAGGGCACATCTTAGTTTTGAATACTCACCATTTGACTCTAGGGATGTGGGGAAAAATTTGTGGGCTTAAAGAAGAGATTTTGGAGCATATTTGGTTGGTAGAGGCAACATTAGATTTTGGTATAATGACTGGTCAAAATTGATATGTAGTGCCCACTATATTTGTAGGCATCAAACCTAGCTTGCAACTGTAAACCATGCACTAAGTTTGAATAATAACCAACAATTGAAGGAAGGATTGATTAGTGAGTTCTTTAGGTTTTTTCGTTGGACTTTAATATTTGACCAAGGGTGTTAACCCTCTATATATAGTTCCAATATGGATTAGCCTCCCTCGGCTCCTTGTTAATCTTTACAAGGATATTTGAGATCTATAGCTCAGGTAGTAGAGAGAGTTTTGAGAATCGATCTAACTATATTGCAATTGCAAGGAGAAGGAAAAGGTAGTCTTTCAGCCTATTGGAAATATCTTGGATTTAGATTCCAACCTTTGTATAGATGGTGAACATGTTATTACACCAATGGTTAAATCACAGTAGGATCTGAAAAGTGCCAGATGATTTGGCTAATGATAGTGAATTGGAATATGAACTTGAAATATAGAAATTAAGTATAGCGAATTGGAGACAGATTAATGAAACCCTACAAAGAAGTATTGTATGAGAACTGACTAGTCACTTGTTTGTCCTATGGAAAAATCAAATTTGTAGCAAAGGAGCTGAAGTTCATTCAAGTTCAATGTGGAACAAGCAACTTTGCCTCCAACGGCACAAATACAAGTCCATAGGTCTTCAAAGCCAAACAAAGGTTTCAACCGTCGATATCATTAGTATATTTGTGGGGCAAGGTGTGATCATTCATAAAATTGTCTTTTCTTCTTTAAAGACAGAAAAAAAAAAAAAAACTAAAGAAATTGAAGCTGATCTGAGAAGAGGAAATTAAAAGGTACTCGATTGGATCACTTGCAAATGGAAATGACAAGGCTTATACCTCATTTTGAGAATAGTGAAGCCAAGGAGTATTAATATTTTGAATATTTGTATGTTAAATTATTTGTTTAATCTTTACTTTTGAAATGGTTGTGTTTGAATAAAATTCAGTTACTACCATAACATTTGAAGTGACCACTTTTTAGGGGTTGGGATGCTACGTGTGTGAATTTTAAAAGAATGGAATTATCATTTTTTTGTGAGTGGATAGACTTTTAAAAGTGAGAGTTTAACCTCTTCTAAGATTCTATCTATTAAAATTTTATAATGTCACGTGGTTAAAGGGTGGGGGCTGCTGCCTGAAAACCTTCCACATATATATATATATATATATATATATATATATATATATATATATATAATAGATTTAGAAGAGTAGGTGAGGGCATGTAACAGTGCTACCCTAGGCCCCAGGGTTACAGGCTGGTGAAACCATAACCCAACACTTGGTCCAAATTGAACTGTGGGCAAGGATCTTACATCCAAGGAGGGCTAAGGCTTCACTAAGACCATTATGGAGGTCCTTCTGTTAGAAAAGAAAACAATCTCAATCCACTAATAATAATGAAAGATAAGTCTCTTCCAGTCTTCAAAATAAGTATCGAGTTGAGAAAAAAACTGAAATCTGCAAATTGGTTAGGCTAAATAACCAAATGTATTTTATGATAATATCAGTCACAAACAAATTGAAAATAAAGGGTAAAAAGGGATAGGGTATGGGAACACTATTGATAGTGGGACCAAGATGGCCCCATAGATTACTCTCTCTATCTTCTGTTAATGGGCTAAATTTGAGTCCCCAATTAAAATATTGAAACTTGCAATCTTAATTTTTTTTTGGTGCGAAACGTTATTGAAAATTTGGTAAAGTTTAATATAGATTGTAGGATTGTAAAGGTGGTCAAAATAGGACAAGTTGTGCAAGATCTCTATTTGATCTGACTGATGAATCTTTTTTCATATAAACACTCATTGGGACCCGTGCATCTTGTCAGCAAATTTGAAGTTGAAAGAAACTTGTGACATTTTTAATTGAGCTAACTCAATCCACGTCAAGTCAAATATTATATTTTTGAGTTATGTTTAATTGTTTTAATCATAATTCAAATTGAAATCCTATTCTAGTGAGAGTGGCTAATCTCGTATAAAGATGTTCATGGGTCAAGTTATTTAGTCTAACATTGACTTTAATGGGTCAAGTTAAATTTGACTTGAGTCAGCCCTGTATGGTGACTTTAATCCAAATCGGATGCATGTTTAGCTGGCTTGCCCCATCAGGTCATAATATCCCTACAAATATAAAGGGTATTCTTCTAATTTATTTAGTCTAACTTTTATCCCTTAGGATTTCTTTCAATGTTTGTTTTAACCAAAATTAGGTTAGAGTTTTTCATTATTTAAACCAATTTGGTTTTAAGTTTGGCTAACCCCAGAAATTGGGTCATAATACCTCTAAACATATAAAGAGTGTTCTTGTAATTTGGTTTGACTTCCAACCCCTAACCTTAAAGTATATGAATTTTTTTTTTTCAATATATGCTTTTGGTTATTTTCTTGTTTAAAGTGATACCTTGGAACCCATAAACCAATTTACAACTTAAATTAATGGCTTTTGAGTTTTCAAAAAGTATCACAAAAATACAATTGAAAGACTATGGGACAAGTTGTGTCAATATCGAGTTGAACCCTATAAGTCAGCACAGGTTAAAAAACTGCATAGTATTGAGTCAAGTTGGGATGGGTTTGAGTGGAAACATGGAAGGGTCGAGTTAGGGTTGAGTCAAACATGTGCCAACCTACCGAACCCTATAGGGTTCAACCTAATACTAACCCAACCCATGTCACAGTCTTTCAATTGTATCTTCTCAAGAGCTATTAATTTAAGATGGAAATTGGTTTATAGGGTATTAGTTTGACATCCTTATTCTCTTATGCTTTATTTTTATTATGTATGGACTTTTTTAAAGAAAATGAAGTGGAAAGAGCTCTATGAAATTCTTAATTAGGTGTGGTCATGGGCCAAGTTAGGCTATGGGCCTACTATAAAGTTTTATTAATGCAATTATTTTAAAACAGAATCTAAATTAATAAAAATTAGTTTTAAAATTAATAAATTTCTCATAGAAAAATTAATTTTTTAAGATTGATACTTTTTATTAGTTTTATTTATAAAACTAATTTTATTATAAAATTAATTTTGTTTATAATGAGTATTTTAATTGGACTTTCAATTAATAAAAAATATTATTATTATTTTATTAACAAATTTAAATTAATTTTTATAAATTTTAATATTACTTAAATAGATTAGAATTATAACTTTTATAGTTTTACTTGTAATAAGAATTAATAATTATGCTACCATATTAAGTTAACTAGGATTGTTAAACCGAACAAATAAGTTACCTAATTAAATAGATAACCTAAAGCAGACTTGTTAAATAATTTGCACTTATAACTATTATATAATATACGGAGCTATATTGGCATCAAACTAATGGACACATATGTAGTATGGGCCTGAGTCCTTGGGTTGGGCCTAGGCCTAAATTTTTTAACCTTAATTTTTGGTTGAGGTGGGCCTGAGTTTTAGGGCTGCGAGCTGGGCTTGGGCCAAAAAACTTGGGCCAGACCTAAACTTTGGACAGGCTTGGATTGAGGTCTCCGGTAGTTTGAGCCCAACCTAGGCCTAACCCAACCCAAGCTTTCTTGAACCAATACATACAAATGTGTATTATGTTTAAGTAAAAATTATCTTTTCAATGTATGTGTACATTTGTAAATGAGAATCTATAGATATTAATTCTCAATGAATTTTACTCTTAATTTGGGCCATAAAACACAATAAAAGATAATAAAAGATGGGTATATATATTCTTTTTTAAACCTAGTCAATCTGCCCAAGCCCAATAAACCCAGCTTGGTTGGAGCCTAATTCCGTTGTGCTGGGTTAAGCTCAAGTTGGGACAGGGTTGATAAATTTGGCTTAACCTTGGGTTGGCCTAGGCCTGTTCCTAAGGTTTGCACCTTTAGAATTGGTCCTCGGTTGACCTACAACCCGACCCAACCCTCTTGAGTTGCACCCCTAGTGCTTATTTGGCTAGTAAATGGGTTAATCAATTTATTGAATAAAGTAATTAAGTTCATAATAAATTAATGTTAACTAAATTATTAGGTTAGTAAAGGTTAGTTTGGTTAATTAATTAATTTAGTTTTTGATAATTTAATTATGTGATAATATAAATTTGTGATAATTTAGTTGGCTGTAATTAGATAATAAATAAGATACTTTAAGTTAATTATGGGATAATTATGTTACTTGATTTTTTAAAACCAATTAAATAATTATGTTACTTTAAGTTTTTTTTTTCCTTTTTTTGAGACTCTTAAATTGTTTTCTACTAAAATATAATAATTCATTTTATGATAACTTGACATATTGCACATATGTATTAAAGGCAAATAGTAAAGATCAACTCCATATTTTTTTTTGAGTAGGAGTAAAGATCAACTCTATAATGTAATTAATAAAAAAAAAGTGAAATATGCATTGTTATTGTAGAGAGAGAGAGAGAGAGAGAGAGAGAGAGAGATGGAAGATAAAGTTTTTTATGAGAAAATTAAGCCCAGTTTTCAACAAACCAGTGAATATGGAATAAAAACAGGGAGATATTTTAAGAAAGAGATCTTAGGAATATGAGAAGTGGAACAAGACGGATGGGAAGGGGAGAGAAGCTTTAGGAATACTTTTAAGTAATTGGAATGGGAGATGAGAGAAATGGGAAGAGAGAGGGGTGATGACATGACAGATTGAGAGAGTGGTGGAAATGAGAAGGGAGAGAGAATTAAGGATAATGCACGAAAGAGGGTTTGGACAAAGGAGATGCCTGAGAGGTGTATAAGACTTCAAAGTAACACATCAATAAACAATTATGTTCAAAGGTCACATTCTTAACTGGTTTATCTTAATTACTCTATTTTACATTTCTCTAATATATCTCAATGTTGAAGATGCCATATGACATATCCTTTAAAAATATAAAAATCACTATACAACTTGTAGCTGATTCCTAGAATTTAGGTGATACAAAGCATACATAAGATTGCAAAATTAAGTTTTTAATGATTCAGAATTGCAATTTCTTTTTCAGAAACAAATTATAAGTGCCAAATGAGTCAAAGGATACATCATCAAATTTGAGGGAGGTTATGTAAAATTCAATACTTATCTTTTTAACTTTTCTATGTCAAGTAAGAACTATTTTGTACATCTGGGCCACAAGTATAAGAACTACCAACTTGTAGCTTTTAGGATCTCTGACTCGTCGCAGTAGAGATGATATACCCCGTATCGGGTATATCGTATCATATCGTTGGAGTTTCAATACACCTGTTTATAGGTGTTGTGAGACCCCTCTTTTTTTAATAAATATTATGTATAAAAACCCTTAAAAACCAAAATTTTGAAAAAATAAAAAAAAATATAAAATCACATGCTTTTAAGTACCGATACATTGGGGGCATGGTTATAAGTATCCCCTGTGTATTGGCAGAGGCATACCAGTACTTAAAAGCATTAAATTCTATATATCTTTTTTAGCTTTCTTTTTCAAAATTTGATTTTGGGGGAGGCTTTATACATATTTTTTATTAAAAAAAAGAGGGGTCCAAAACACCTGTAAACAGATGTATCGAGACCCCAATGGTACAATATGGTATGTCCGATGTGGGGTGTATCGTATCAAAATTTTGATCCTTAATTAGTTGTGAGATGTGAAATGAAGCAAAAGAAGAAAAGAAATAACGTATTTTTTATAATAGAAACGTGAAGACAACAACATATGGCAATTCTCTTCAAACTCAAGTTTTAAACGAACCTGTAAGTGACTGGCAATATTTTCTCTAGTCAATCCTGATATACCCATCTGCTCAAGTATTTTCTTGGGCATAGCCCCTGGATCAAGAAAAATATGAACATAGCAGATATATATACATATGAGAAAGGAAAAGAAGAGAAAGGAGAGAAACAAGTACAAGGAAATAATTTGCCACGTTTCAAGTATGAAGAAAATACTTACTCTCATAGCCTAATTTTTTGACAGCATCCAAGAACTGCTGGTGAAGCTCTGTAGTCCAAACCACCCTTGATCTCTTTGTGGTGAAGGAAACACTTTTACCTACTTCAACCACTTTGTTGTCGTTGCTGCTGGTTGTATTTCTCTCGGTTCCTTTTTTCCAGTTTCCTTCATTCACTGAGGATACACACTCAATATCCTCCCTAAACACACTCTGATCAGATTCTCCCTCAATGCTCCTTGTCCTCTCCGGTTCCATAATGGTCTCTTTTCTTTTCAGAACTACATGTTGCCAAAGATTTCTAACATCATTCATGGTTATTGGCTTCTTAATGTAATAAGAAGCCCCTGCTTTTAGACATTTCAATATAACATTCTCCTTGTCATCAGCTGACATAACTGCATATCAGATAGATCTAAATCAGGGATTGAAATCACCAAAGAACTAACCAACTTCATGAAAATGAGAGAGAGAGAGAGAGAGAGAGAGAGAGAGACTGAAGGGTGACACTCACTAATGACAGGCAGCTTGAATTCTGCCATGATGTGCTTAAGGAGAGTGATTCCATCCATACCAGGCATGTAAACATCTGTGAGAACAAGGTCAAATCCTCCTTTCCTCTCCTGAAGAATTGACAAAGCATCAAGTCCATTTTTAACAGCCACAACTAAAAACGACAAAGTGAACAATCATTAATCAGAACAATGGAACATAAGCTAGAAATCAAAAAAGGAAAAAATCACAAGTACAAAAGTACTGTTGTTGTGTTTTCTTATAAGGATCTTGAAGATAAAATTTTCTGTTGATTTCTATTGAAGTTCTTCATATAACTTAACAGAATACTGGAGGAATGACATACAACACAAACAAATTAGTATACATGAAAGATAATTAATATGCATTTTGATTATGAGCTAATCATCTTCATCAATTACATTTCCTGTAGAGTTTGCACATATACATTATGATCAAATGCTAAAGCTTCTATATAATATCTTGGAGGATATGGAAATAAGAAAATGAAAACTGGTAATTAGCACTTTGAAGCAGAACATCCTCTAACTAAACTTGTAGTATATACAATGGAAACTTGACTTATATTCATGTGTTATAAAAGGAAAATATGTAACATGCTGAAATAATAATAATAATAATAATAATAATAATAATAATAATAATAATAATAATAATAATAATAATAATAATAATAATAATAATAAAGAAATTTTGTAGGCCCAAATCATGGAAATTAAGGATTCTTTTTACTTCTCAACTTCAGAATTCTAGTAAAAAAAGAAAAAGGGAAATGAAAGAAGAAAACATATATATATATATATATATATATATATATTCAGAACAGAGAATAAAATAGAAGAAAAAACAAAGAGAGGAAGAAAAGAAGAGTTCATTTCTTCCATAATAAGAATAGGCATATATAATATCTGCAATTCTAGTTGGGGATGACTATTTTTACTGCCCACAGCAAAGACACCTAAACATGGTAATAAAAAATATTATACATGAAGAGCATTTGAATGAACAATTTAACAAGCTCAGATAGATTTAACGAAGCAAGCATGAAATTCCTGATCAAAGTACGTACCTTGGTATTTCAATATCCGAAGGATTGCTTCAACAATCTTAAGGCATATAGCATCATCGTCTACAATCAAAACACGGAGCTCAGGAGGAAAGGTTTTGGTATTGCTTGATTGAGCTGCTTGAGCTATTTCACTTTCCATTCTCAGACAACAATCAGATAATACCTAAACTAAGGGATGAGTTTCACCAATGAACAAGAAATAGATAGAACAAAAGATGCCACAACTGCAGGCAACACATTGATTTTATAGGGGAAAAGTGCCAATAGAGCTATAAATAAGAAACTGCGTACAGGATTCTTTTTTCTGAATTTTTACTTCATTTTTTACTAGTCATTCCAAAGCATAGACAATTATCAAGATGGGCGTTTAGTTGCATCCTTAGTTTTAGGACTATAATTAGGAGGAAATTATCAAGATTAGATCTTGAAGGTTTGCGTTTTCTAGGAAATTAAATTCATTATATGTCACATTTATTCAACTAGAAACAACCTTCTGTTTACTTCTGTCTGTATAACCAATCAAATGTTGTTAATTGTTATTAGAGGGAATTTAGTTCATTTATTAAGACTGACGCTCTCGCTGGTTTTCTTAGTTCCTTGTGTTGTTTATATTAATTTCTTAATATATTAAAACGCCTACTTAATTAAGATTTTCATGCCACAACATTCATTAAGTACTCTTGCAGGCTCCAATACTACAGAACCTAGCAACATGTGGTGTTAAACTGAAAATGTTTAAGATTTTTTTTAGCCCATTAATTAGCTTATGAGTTTACCCATGTTTCATCTATGTTGGTATATATGAATGACTATACTCAGTAAGTCACTAATTTATTAAAAAAAAATGAAAATAAAGCATGTTAATTAACCGGATACCCATTGGTTGAAAATATCCCAATCAATTAGAGAGCAAAATGGAATCTGGGGATCAATATATATAGAGTTGTGTAAATAAAACAAGTATTCCAGGTCAAATCAGATAAGGTTTCACCATGAAACATATATTATATTGAGGTGTACCCATGGAAAAACAAAAGGACATTAGTGATGCCATATATCTGATTAGAAATGGTTTTGATTAATTGGCCATCTTGTTACTATGATCTTGTGAATTGACCATTTAATTGGTGTTATTTGTTTAATATATAGTTTAAATATTTGGAAAAATACCTAGAAATTTTATTATTAGTAATTTAATGTAAAAGATGAAATTCTTTATTCTAACTATTCCATAGCAATAAATGAATGTGCTAAAAATAGGAGAGAACGTCGTCAAAGGTTGTTTCATCCTCATCCATAAAATAGAAAAGAGACAAATCTCCAACTAATACCTGCTTGAACTTTCAATGTATCACACTAAATAGTCAACTTTCCATATATTAAAAGAAGGCCTTATAGAGCATTTCTACAAAATGTACATATGCATTTGTTTATCCCATTTTTATAGTTTTCAATTATTTTGTATTTTCTTCAAATTTTAGCTCAGCACTCTAAGCCAAAATTTTCTCTAAATATGAGCATGCTAAATGGTATTTCGAGAAAAAAAACTTAGGCCCCATTTGATTCACATGAATAGGGGTTTGGAATCGGAATCAAAATGGGCTATTCCGATTCCAACTATTTGGTTGGATAGACTCGGAATCTCATTCCCATTCCTGCTGGAATAGCATTCCCCCATTTGAGGGAATGGTCATTCCCTGCCCCTCCCTTGGGAATGAAATCCTATTCCTGCTGATTTTAATTTTTCATTCTCATTCTTGTCTGAGAGAGAGAGAGAGAGAGAGGGAGAGAAGCACTTACTGAAAATGGCATTAACCAGTGACATGCCTTTAGAGATATTTTTCCCTCTAAAGTATTTCCATGGACCGATCGAAGCTGATTTTATTTAGTATTTCATAGTAAAAGTTTTTTTGACACAATATTTCATAGTAATAAAGTTGATGGCAATAAATCCACAAGTCACATGATCATGATTAATCAAATCTTGCACTTACACATAAAAGGTTCTTGTTAGAGAACATAAACCTACTCAAGGACTTCACTTAGAGAATCCAAGTAGTCTACTATTCGATACTCATTGCCCCCATTATAGTTAGTTAAATTTCAGTACCAAGTATAGGTCGGCCTATTTCTGCTCGCACTTCAAATCCGATGGGTTTTGCATGAAGTGACATGTTAGAGAACAAAAACTATTCAAAGGCCCTCATCTAATAATTTAAGCTTTTAGGTTGAACGGTTTTTTAACATAATATCTAAACCTATTTGATTAAGTGATCTAGTGTTGATCTTTGTCACCTAGTTATAATTAATTAAATTTTAGCATGAGGCACATATGGGCCATAATTATCCAAAAAAAGGTCAAATGCATTTGATTTAATCAAAGAGAGCTTAGTAGAAAATTCTTCAATTTTTTCCTTTTTTTCATTTGATTCAAGTTGTTATTTAGACCATTTTTTTTCTTTTTCTTTTTCATTATTTTTTCTTCAGTTCTTATTTAGATGACCCTCAAAGTAATAAAATGAATCCATGATAGAGGTGTATCGAGCAGTATCGATACTTTTTTTACTATTTTTTATTTTTTTCAAAAACAATTTAAGAGAACCGATTTAAGATTCCTCCATCCCCTGAACTAATCAGAACCCCATATCAGGGTACTCCTAATATGACACATATTATCGGTCGATACAAATTGATATATATCGATTTTTTGAACCTTGCATGAAGGTCATCAATGACAATGACAATGATGTATATAACAAGTTTGTCCAATATCGTTAGTTACTTCAGTGTTTAATGTATCGAGGAAAACTCGACACGAGTAAGCGCAATGCCGAACTACTCGGGTTGTTACGCCTTCCAGCATCATCTCACACGAGGAAGGTAACAGACTCCTTGGACTCGCATATCGTTAATTGTTCCTTGAGTTCAGACTTGAGAGGTGAGGTGAGACATCTGTATCACCTTCAACTGACAATATTACTCTCATGCTTCAAATTTGAAACCACGGGCCAGAATCTGAGCCAGAGGCCGAAATATAACTCAGTTTTATAGCTTAGGTTTCTGATCAACCGAGGCTAAAATTGATCAATATGCATGTGGAATGCTCTTCTAAGGTGATAAAAAGATTGAAAATTTGGGAACCACAAACAGTGCACGATGGACCTCAGAAGCCACCAGTCAAGATGTTCGTCCCCAGCTCGGTTCAGGTGTATAATCTACTGGGGCCGCTGTAGCAATTACTTATCAGATTACCGGCCGGGAAGAAATTCCGGTCCTTTGGACGATGAGACCTGCTATATCATTTAATCCTTCTGGTCAGAATTAAATAGGCTGAAATTAATGATCTTTTCTGGGTTGACCCAAGCAAGGAATTCAACACCGATTATATGTGTAAAAAGTAAAAACCATTAATCCAAGTCAGGTTCGTGCTCAAAGAAATACATAAGCTTACACAATAAAATATTCAATTGCTAAGGTTGTTGATCTAAACCAGGTTGTCGTGAATCAATTCAGCTTCTGAGAGCAAGAAAAGTTAGGAATTCATGGATGGGCTGTTGTGTTGATAGCCGTGTCGGTATCTGAGAATAAATAGAAAATGCTAGTCAGTTGCCAAATATGGAAGAATGAACTTACTGGGTAAGCACCTTCGTCGGGAGATTCACATAAGGTGCTACCATGTACCAGTTGTTTTAACTTTTAAGGTGGCCATTGTGTAATATTAAATAAAGGGTGAATTGCTGAAACCTCCGTCAAGTTATTGGTTGTTGCTGAAATATCTCTTAAAGTTTTGATAATTGTAATTATCTTCCCTGAACTTTTTGATATAATTCTAAGTAGACCTTTTTTATTAAAGTCTTTTAAAAGAGGCATAAAAATGTCCAAATACCCTTATAGCTACTTTTGACCAAAATGTTTATTTTTTAATTTTCTCTTCATATGAATGACTAGTTCAAGCTCTTCCAATCACTTTCTTGAAATTGATTTATTTTCCAATTCCCCTTCATATTGATCCTCAAATGTAAAGCTGCAATTTTAAGTTTTCTATTTTCTTTTTGTTTATAAACTTTTATTGTTTTCTTCTTCTGTAGAGAGCAGTCTCAATAATAATTGCATGGGTTGTTTTAATATTTTTGTGCCCATTTTTAGAAGATTTTAATAGAGGGGATCTACTTGCAATTGTATAAAAAAGTTCAGAGGCGATTTAAATTGCCAAACTTTAAGGAGGATTCGGAAACAGTCAGAAACTTCAAGGAAGGTTTCAGCAATTTACCCTTAAATAAAAAATAAAAAAGTTTTTAATCGATTGTTTCAGTGTCTTATATGATGATTTTGAATGAATTTGTTTCCTTTTTGGTACAATTGGATGAATTTGATGGAAACATCAAGGCTACATTTGGTTTGAAGGAAAATGTAAAGAAAGGTAAGAAAACCTTTACAACCCTAGTATTGGTTTCCCTATCTTTCCCTACCTTTTCTTCCAAACCGGTTTTTAGTTTGTGCAAAGCTTCTAGAGACCTGTAAGCTGTTACATTAAAGAGATTCCTCGCTAATGTTTGCATTAAAAGCAATTTTCCTGAAAAAATAATAAAAAATGAAAGAAAAGATAAGATGTTCAGATAACATTTTCTTTGAAAATTTTCACAAAAGGCTATGAACAAGCAATAAAGTTAGCAAGACTCTCCAACTCTGCTATAAAATTCATTTTAGGCATTGCTTAAAGTATATTATTATCTTTCATCATGCATCATGACTGATCTCAAGTGTTTCTTCTGATGGAGAATGACGGTTCAGCCCAGGATTAGAATTTGTAAGTCCGAATTATTGTTGGGGCATAAAGTGTGGGTTATTGACATTTTGAATGTTTACAGTTTTGTAGTGAAAATAAAAAATCTGCATTGGGCCTATTTATACTTTTCCACATATTTTATTTCCTGTGCCAGATTTTCTATTTTGTTGATTTATGTGATTTGATTTATAGCGTAAGATTCATATGTATTCCATTTTACGTAATAGTGATTTACAGTTATGTTGACAACTTTCCATCAAAAGCCTAACTCTAAATATACTTGCCATTCTGATTTTCTCATTTCTTACACACACTCTTGCCCTCCATTCTTGGTCGCTGAGTAGGGATGCAAATGGATCGAATCATGATCTGATCCGATTTAGTCAAATTTGGATTTCCCTGTTCAGATCTTCGATTTGGATCAAATCAGATAATAGGATTTGATAAAAAGTCAGATTGGATTCGGATCACCCTCCTATCCAATCTGATATATATTATACATTTATAAATCTAAATATAAATATATGTATAATACATATATATATATATGTTATTTATTTATTTATAAATATACTTTTTATATTATATTTTTATAAATTTGTTATATTATTTATTTTTTATAAAAAAATGTATATATATGATGAAAATAATTAAAGAATACTTGTATTTTTTGTTTTTACTTTATTTAAAATAGTATATTTTATTTTTCTTTTAATAATTTATTAATTTTTAAAGAAAACGAGTTGGATCATATTAGATTCAAAGATCCGACTTATCGATAGGATTTGAATTCAAATCGAGTCCTATCAGATCCGATTGGATCTTCGGATCGGATCCAATATGAATAGTGTGGGATCAGATTCGAATCACTAAAAGAAAAGTCCCTAAAACTGCTGCTAGAGGCGTTACCGACAGTCGGCAAACTGCCGCTAAAAGAACTGTCGCTAGAATCTTTAGCGGCAGTTTTTATGACTACCACTAAAAGGTTTTTTAGCGGCAACTGCGATTACTGCTAATGTTGGTTCAACTGTCGCTTACTTTTAGCGGCAACCGCGATTGCCGCTATTACTGATTCGGATGCCACGATAAGTTTGGCGCGTGTTTTTTAGCGGCAGTCACAACTGCCACTAAAAGTATATATATTTTTCAAATAACCTATTTTTTTAAATTTTTCTAATTTTCTTCAAATTACCTGCTTTCTCTTCTCTGTATTCATTTAAGTCGAAATAAAATATGAAACTAGAAAAACATTAATTACAAATAAAATTTAAAAAAACATTCTCCATTCAAAACATTTGAATCACAAATACATCTTAATTTTAATTTGATAAATTCTTGGTTTGTACAAGAATTTCTTTTCTCTGTGCTTTTCAATTTCCCCATTCTCGATTCTCAGCTTTTTCTGCTTTTCAATTTCTTTTCTCTGTGCTTTTCAATTTCAACATTCTCCATTGTCAGCTTTTGCTGCTTTTCAATTTCTTTTCTTTGTGCTTCACTCTGCTGTAGTAGGCGTACGAGTTCATTCAGTTGCTCTTTCATCTCCTTAAGTTCAATTTCCTTCTCCCATAACTAGTACCTGATGACACATAGACCAAAACATAAGAATTTGAACAGGGAGTAGGAAATTGGCATCAAAGATATAGAAAAGAACTACATTTTCACTGCTAATTTCAGTTATTGAAACTCATCTTTATTCACGCAAAATACCTAATATGCATCCCATGTTCCCTTGTACCTCAAAAGAGAATGTATCTTCCCAAGTAATTAAGTCAAGAAATAATCCATTTCTTCGATTTTATTTTGTAATTTTATTTTTTTCTTTTTATAGTTTTGTATGATGGAATTTCCTATAAACATTATCAATTTTAATCCATTTGGTAGAGTTTCTAATCATCCATTAGGCGCTGAGTGTACCTAGATCAGTATATCAGTTCTTAGGTCAATTTCAATTTTGGTGACAATGGTATGACAATCATATTAAAGTCCAGAGGACAAACAAATTGAACTGAAGTAATTGAAATCAATACTAGATAACAAATAAACACCTTGCATCTACAAATGCATTAAACATGAGACAATAATTTAATTATGTACAAAATATAAGGTTTCACACTCTATATATTTGTATTTGTACTCTTTGGGTCCAGTTTAGAAAGAGTACAAATACATACAAAATACAAGGTTTTGCACCCTACATATTAATATTTGTACTCCTTCTAAAATGAGCCTTACGGCATCAGATGGGCCAGTTACAGTCTGAAAAGCCAAAAAAAAAAAAAAAAAAAGTTTTCCCCTTGTGAAATTTGAATTTGTTACAGACTTACAGTGTTTCTTGCCTACTGATGATGGTGCTTTTACCACAGTATTATGTTGTGAAATCCATCAGTCATGGGGAAAACTGCTGATTTCATCTCCATTGTAGTCATCAATTTCTCTCTTTCTTTTTTTTTTTTTTTTTCTCTCATTAAAACACCTGGAATCACCCTTTGATTTGATATCACATGGGAGATAAAAGGCACATGAATCATCTCCATGAGTCAAGGTTGAGAATTGAAGGTATGCACATGTATGGAACATGTGAGCAGAGACCTTTCAACTTCAATTGAAAATCCCTTCCTCGACCCCATCCCTCCACCTCAAATAATCCGTTCCTTGCAACGGGGTTTTCACCCTAGATTATGACATTGTTGAGCCAAATGCAAAGGACAACCCTAGATTTGATGCTTTAGCAAGACCATGGGTGGCTAGGGAGGATTTGATTTGCAGGGCTGCAAACCCATGACTAATTTGTAAGCATGATTAAAGAGATTGTGTGTTAGAGCAGCTTTGGGCTGCTTCTTGTATTGGTCTTCAGGCCTTTTCTCTTGGAATCGGGGTTTTACCTCTTTTGTTTTAATAATTGTTAATAAAAAAAAAGTTATCTAGATTTTCCTCTTTCTTTCTAATAAGTAATTGTATTGATTCCAGAAGCAGAGAAAACCCCCCTTGAAAAAAATATACAGGTATAGCAGTACAAAGAAATAAATACAACAAAAATAGGGACTTTGGATGATATGATCCAAATAAAAATGATGCCTTTATTCTGAAAAAGGAATGATGTAAGATCTACTATGCACAACTGAAGATAAGAAGTGTAAGGTACTTAAGATTCTGGCCACAAGTCACAGTGTAATTTGTGAAGGGATAGGAAATCCATCACATGGACGCCCAAAGATTGCAGAATAAAGGGAGGAATTTCAAAAAAAAATTTATCCCTTCAACTGGGAATCGAATTCCCTATTTAAAAATCATATTTTCAATGATCATTCTTGAACCATAAACTGAACCAGATCTGAACCAAAATGAGTAGGGAGAGATAATACCTGATACAGAGAAGTAGTATCTTCCAATGAAGGTGTTCACGCCCAAGGAACAATCCAAAATCTGCTCCCATTGAAGATGGCGCAGTGCAGGGTGGAGCAGAATCAACAGTGTTCTTCCAAAAGAACTTGATCTTTCTCAAGAATCACCTGGATGGCTTGTGAATACAACTCCCACCAATCTTTTCTCCAAAAGATTGGAATCAAGATTCAATCTTGATTTCTCCCAAGAACTGGAGATCGAACTGCTGTAGGCGGCGGCTGCAGGAAGGAGGCGGCAAGAGAGTATTTGTAGGGTGTAGAATTCTCTCTTCTGTGATTTCAGCTCTGAAGACAAGACTATCTGTTGCTTGCTTGTGATGGACTGATGTCTAAAGGCTGCCGCCCCCTTTTCCTTTTATAGACTTAAAGGGATCAGCTCCTAATCCCATTAGGAGTTGCTAACCCAAATCATATCTGGATTAGAAGTCCCTTTTCTAGATTTAAATCTTATTTAGATCTTGGACTCTCTAAGCGGATAGGGTGTGGGCCCAATCCTATCTGCTGATCCATCTCAGAATTTGCCCCTTAAGTGATTAATCAGATTAGCCCAGTTCGAAATGGGCTTAAGGCCCATTTAGGGTTATGTATTCATTTAGCCTTCCAAACTGGTGTCTAGTTGGGCTTCCTTGTATGGCGTGGGACCCAAACATTGATCTACACATCAGCCACATAGGTTCAGCCCAGCCTTTATTACAAAGCTTGGCCGAATACACTGTTATGGACAGTGCACCTCCTGAAACCCATCAGATGGGCTCTATGGGCCCAATACTTACCCTAAGTGGTCCCTGCGCCAAGCCACCTTGTAACACCCAGAGACTGTGGGCAGATGCAAGATTAACCCATCAGGTATTATCCTCAATGGTCTTATACTTAACCTCTCAGCCCATAATGATCATACACTGCCCGACAAGAGAGGACCTCTCCCTCGGCTGCAAGGAACAGTGTTACACTCTCTCTTATATGGATCCCGAGAATTAAAACCTTTTGCAAATCATTTTGAAACCATAATTTATATACTTTTATATCTCATATAAAATATATTTTGCAAAACAAATCTCAACGATTGAAATCGGCTGCCGGCAGTCTAGGTTTCCATCAGTGAGAGTGCATCCCCGATCATTACCTTTGTCCGACAAAGGGGCTGATCCTGTCACTATGATCATCCACTCAGATGAATTCTCAGACTGTCCCAACATACCCAAGTTTTGACCCCTACTAAGGATCTCACTGTTTAGTACATCAAAGATAGCCCAATCCGACACCTAGTGTAATATCATAATCGAGTCTAGGGGTCGGGTGTAACTTTTCGGTTTTGCCCATCAATCTCCAAGGTCTAGGGCAATACTGAAAATTTGGTCCAGTTCAAAGATTCAATTAATCCCACACTGTATGTGCCTAGGGTCTCACCCCGGTAGCTGAGACAAGCCACCCCAACCGACTTGGTGGCACCACAGTGTCAGCCTTGTTAGGATAGGTCTCCCCAGACCGACCCAGTGGCTGTGAACATTCTAAACTAACACGAGTCTCATTAAGTGTCCAATTTAAGGGTATTACACAGAAACATACCAAGGGAACATGAATCAAATATGCACTTTTATTCATTTACAATAAACTCATAAAGTACACCATTTTGATTGAAGCCAAGGGCATACAAAACTGTCTAACAACTTACTGTGAAACTTTGTCATAAAAGATATCGCGATTCTACTCCTACAGAATTGCCCAACATATTTCAAAGGAAAGAGGTGAAAGCACAATAGCATTCTGTTTGAAGAAACATAGTATATATCACAGGATTTTGACATGAAAAACGGAGAGTTATTAAATGCAAATAGATCTATCAGGGAACTTACTGTAGTTAGGAGTAAACCACATTTTTAAGCAAAAGTCCTATTGCTTTTAGGAATTATTTTGGTACGATTATAAAGTTTTAGTTCTACAAATTCTTTTAAGGAACTTTAATTAGTTAGCTTTAAGTAAAAATAGAATACGTTCATATGGTTTTTAGTATATTATGATTTTCAGAATATTATGTCTCCAAGTCTAATCTAATAGCTAAGCCACTTGGGACCAATAACTCAGAATGTTATCCATGAATAAATCCCAGAACTCCTTAGCTAGTAGACAATAAACTCTCTAATGGAAATGATCTGGGTTGACCACAAGATTACTCCATGTCGCTGAAATAGAGTAGTTTGTCTAGGTAAACTCCCTTCTGACCCAGTTAAGAATATATAGCAGTAACATGATCCTAATTCAATATTGAAGCCCCACACATGTATGAGGGAAAGGCTTTTTGAGTCATCAAATAAGCCAAAAAAGAAACTTTTTTTTTTCAGAAACAATAATGTCAAAACTTGGTGAATGAACCTATCCTTGAAGAGGGAAAATGATCATGAAGTTCATTAATAACTTGTTAAAAAAAATGTTCAATGATAGAGAGCAATTGAAGCTCAGGAATTTTTTAAACCTTATAACAACTAATAACTACCCAAGAAAGGAGATGAAACTCAAGATAACATCAAGTAAATGATAGATTTTGGCATGCACAAAAATATTGGAAATTCTAGTTCGGTGTGACAACACAGGATTCAATCACAGTATAATATTAAGATCTTCACAAACTGACCTTGTCAATTTTAATGCAAACTTTGCCAAACATATTTTCTGGAATTGAGTAGTACCTCAGTACTTCTTGCCAAACCTGTGAATAGGAGAAAACAACTAAAAAGAATCGCATCCCAATTTTCAAAATTCATGATATCATCATCATCATCTAATCCTTGTCCCAACTCACAGCAGTCCTGTTATGCCATTCCATTCTGTTCAGTGCTATATACGTTGTTCAAAATCCATTCTCTTCTAACAAGTACCAAAAAAAATTAAAGTGAAAACGTATTGACTGAGATGTTCATCCATTGAAATTCCAGAATAAAGGAGTTGCATCGAGCAGCCAAAATTAATAAAAGAAATAAAAATTCAGAAAATGTTCCGAAACATCCTTCAGATTAATTTGTTTCACTTAGTTTGAGTAACTCAAACCTCAAAGGTGTTTGATATTGCAATAATAAATATTTCTTTGATATTATATATAATGGACAGTGATTCTCTAACAATGTTATCAAAGGATGAAAGGAATCAAATAGTTCCTGGAAACCTTGGAATTGGTGGGATCTCTGACAGAGGTTATGTAATGTCGGAGTTGGCAAAAGCTTAGGTCTGTTTTCTGGGGCAGAGAGGAGTTTACTAGAAGAGCTTTTGAAGCTTTTGATAGGGGTAAGAAGGAAGAGAGACTGAAGAACATGAACATGTGCTGACTGTGACTGTTTTTCTCCAGTGTTTGCTCCAGTATTTCGTTTTCCTCTATTTTATATATAATTTGTTTTTCCTGTTCTCTTTACCTATTCAGTTTTGTTTTGCAGGGTTTTCACTTGGGCTGTAAGAAGTGTTGCATTTACTGTGACCTTGGTTTCTATTTTGAAGGGGTCTGGGGCTTTGGTTCTTCTGTTATGTCTAGGGTTTTCATAGCCAATGGTACAAAGTGATATAACATGTGCTGACTGCTCGATCACTACTGAGTGGTAACATGTGCTGCAAATATATTACTTCTGTGCTTACCAGTGACGCGTCTTGGCAAGGCCAGTATATATATTCTAATATTTATCTAACAGTATTGGGGAATTCTTATATTTATCACTACTGAGTGATAACATGACTGCTCACTACTGATCACTGATCACCAAAACCTCTATAAAATTAAGAATATTCTGACCATTTAACATCCCAAATTCTACTATTTAACCTCCCAAGCAATTCTCACCAAAACCTCTATAAAATTAATAGCCATTCAACGTCTAAATTTAATTTAGAAAATTTGATATGAAAAGTTCAATTTTTTCAAAAATAACAGCAGCACCATGCCCATAGTAAAAGCATAAAAGCGTCAGTATACACTCCAATATACGATTAAACAAAAAATTCACCTCTACAGTAGAGAAGAAACAAAAAATTCTCTTGGGGTGACCTACACTTAATGATATGCAATATGTGGTTTGCCCATACATAGTTATTCAGTTGTCATAATTCGGTGCAAGGATAGGCCAAAGCTTCTCTCTGACACAGTCTGCACCTTGACTGATATGCAATATGTGGTTTTCCATGCAAATGTTGATGCAGAACAACCAGAAGCTTATCAGGTATCTCATACTCTCATAGGGTCATGGTTTTGCCCATACATAGTTACAAGAGGCTTATTTATGCCCTGTTTACTAGAAATAGTGTTAAGTAGTTTTCTTTTCGTTCTTTTTGATAGCACCAGAATAACTTAATATGAGATTCTGAATATTGCTCCCATTTGGCAGCTTTCTGGCTATCTGATAAGTCTGAGTTTGCAGGTTAGCAGATCAATGCACTCAAATTCCAAAATTTCTTTTAACCATAGCATGCATAGAATAGCTAGGGATACCATCTTCCAGATAGTTGCTTCTCTCTTACTGAGCTTAATATGTTGTCATGTCTCAAGACTTACATTGATTGTGGAGGGAAGAACCATTTCATACCAAAAATATCCAATTACTGAGCCCACGACAAGGTGCTGAATTTGCAATGAGAAAAAGTTGATTTGCAGTTCCCACTTCTTAACAAGAATGTAGCCCAAAAAAAAAAAAAGAGTCTTAACAAGGAGGCATAATCTAGAATTTGGGTTCCCCTTCCTCTTAGCTATTAGCTTGTCTTAGTATTTTACTTGAAACTGCAGTTCAAATCATGAAATCAGCATTCAATGGGCCTACAGGTTTTGAATCTACTCCCAAGGGATCTATTTTAGTGGACATGTGTAACTTCTTGTAAGTGGACTGTCAGGACTGAGAATGCATCTAATGTATCTTACAAGGGTTAGATCTTTCCTTGTTTCGTATGCATTGGTGACACATGTTAGCGTAGGGGTATTTCTGTCTTTATACCTTGATTAATGTTGTTGATCTGTAATTTTGTGTTGGAACAAGTGCTCTTAATTAAAGTAAGGGCACATAGGTCTTTTCAGTTATGTTTTAATAATAATATAAATATTTACTGGCCGACTGGGAGAAGTCAAGTTGACTCTTTCAGTTCGAACCCTAAGGCACATAGGTCTCTTCTCTCTTTCTCTCTCTCTCTCTCTCTCTCTCTCTCTCTCTCTCTCTCTCTCTCTCTCTCTCTTTATCACTTTTTCTTCTTCTACATAACTGAACTCAGTCAGGCCGAACTCTAAGGCAGACCTGAATTCTATCATGGTATCAAAGCTTCTTGAAGCTGCCTAGATTTTTGCTTGCCTAGGGTTCATTCTCTGCGCACCCTATCTAGGGTTTTCCTTTTTTTTTCTCTGTGTTCGATTGGAGATAAGGGAAAGGGCTAAAAGGGAGTGATCGCCCCCTTCCCTTGGAGGTCTCTATGCCTCCAGTCAGGTCGTATGTGGTCGGTTGCTATGATTTCTAAGATCGCCCTCTCCTAGTAGAGGAAGAATAGAGGGCCGAACTGTGTGGGCAGTGGCTGTTATGTGTGGCTGTTGTGTGTGTAATAGCTGTTGTGCGTGGACTGCTTTCCTGCTCGTATGGGTGTTACTTCAGTGATAAGGTAAGAGATTTCAGTGCATGATAACTGTTATGAATTAAATAGGAGGTGTGATTCAGACCATATGCTAGGGTTTCGGCCAATAAGTGCTAGGGTTTATGCTGGTTTCTTTGTGCATTTTGAAAGAAGAGATATGATCATATAATGGTGAGATTTCAGGTAGTTGTAGGAGTAGAGTTTGTGGTGTGAGCACACGTTTCAGCAAGTAGAGTTTGTGGTGTGAGCACACGTTTCAGCAACAACAAGTGCTGAAATCAGTGTGACAGGTGTGATCTAGGGTTTGTAGTGTAAAGAGCACACATTCCAGCAACAATTAGTACTGCAATCAGTGTGACAGGTGTGACCTAGTGGTGTGTAGTGTGTAGATCTCAGTGATAATAGAATTCAACAAGTGTGCAAAATCGGTGATAACATAATGTTAGACAATAATGATTATAAACCTAGTGTGATGGTGCCTACAGACTACCTGAATGTTCAGATGACTCTGGAGCCTCCGATCACATGACTAGAACTCCAGGTGTGTTTTCCTCCTTATCTCATTGTTCCACATCACAATCTGTCACCCTTGCTAATGGTTCCACATCATCAATTTGTGGTGTTGGTAATGTTGACCTAGATCCTGTATCCCTCTCATCAGTTCTGTATGTTCCTAAATTGCCTTTTAACCTTATGTCTGTTAGTAAGCTGACCAGGTCACTTAGCTGCTCAATTACCTTTTATCCATCTATGTGTGTTTTTTAGGATCTCAAGACGGGGATGAAGATTGGTGGAGGGCATAAAGCAAGTGGACTGTATTATCTTGATGGTGGTGGTGGTAGAACTTCAATAGCTCTCAAGTCATCTCTTTCTCCTCTCTAGTGGCACTGCCGATTTGGTCATCCATCGCTAAAAGTCTTGAAGTCCTTGGTTCCGTCCTTGAGTCAGCTTTCTGTTTTGGATTGTGAGTCATGTCAGTTTGGGAAATACCATCTTGTTCCCTTTAGTTCTAGGGTTGATAACCGTGTGTCGAGTCCTTTTTCTTTAGTTCATTCAGATGTTTTGGGTCCTTATAAAGTGATGCCATATAATGGATATAGATATTTTGACATTTTTGTGGATGATTTTTCAAGGATGATGTGACTCTATTTAATGAAAGAAAGAAGTGAATTGTTTACCATTTTTCAAAAATTTTATGTTGAGATTCGTAACCAATTTAGTACCCACATCAAAGTTTTTCGTTCTGATAATGGCCACGAATATTTATCCTCATCATTTTAAGAATACCTGGACCAACACGGCATTATACATCAGACCCCGTGTACCTACAACCCACAACAAAACGGGGTGGCTGAGAGAAAGAATCGCCGTCTCCTTGAAACAGCAAGATCCCTAATGCATCACATGCATGTTCCCAAACCTTTTTGGAGTGATGTAGGGCTTACCTCTTGTTTTCTAATTAATCGGATGCCCACATCCATCCTTGATGGTCATTCTCCATTTCAGGTCTTGTTTCCCACTTTGTCTCCATTCCCTCTTACGCCGAGAGTTTTTGAGTATGTCTGCTTCATCCATAATCTGGGTCCCGGAAACGACAAGTTCGATGCCCGTTCTCTCAAGTGCATCTTCCTTGGCTATTCTTAGACCCAGAAAGTGTATAGGTGTTACCATCCTGGTTCTTGACGGTCCTTTGTGTGTACTGATGTCAGTTTCTTTGAGTCTACTCCGTTCTTTTTGGGGTCTAGTGATGCTTCTTCCTCCTCATCACCTCCTCCTCTTCCACTTCCCGTTGTCGATCATCCTCCCTTTGTTCCAGTTGTGACCAAATCCTTGCCTCCGGTGCCACCACCTGTTGAGCGCCCACCTATCCGTCACGTGTATACACATCGCCCACGTGCACCAGCTACTACTCCTCCGGCTACATCTCCATCGACGGATCCGGCACCAGACCCGCACTTAGCATCCGAGATTGATCTACCCATTGCTTTGTGGAAAGGTAAACGTACTTGCACCCTTCATCCTATTTCTAATTATGTTTCTCTTACTCACCTTTCCGCTTCCCATCGCCAGTTTGTTACCTTGTTATCTTCAATTATTGTTCCTAAAGATGTCCAGGAAGCCCTTGCCTCTCCAAGGTGGTGCCATGCCATGGAAGAAGAACTCTCAGCCCTTCATCATAATCATACTTGGGACCTCACTGCTCTTCCTCCTGGGAAGCAAGCTGTTGGTTGTAAATGGGTTTATACGATTAAGTATCTACCTAATGGTAGTGTTGAATGCTTGAAAGCGTGATTAGTTGCAAAAGAGTACTCTCAAACCTATGGTATTGACTACACAGAGACCTTCTCACCAGTTGCTAAGATAGGGTCAGTTCGTGTTGTGATCTCTCTTGCAGCCATGTATGAGTGGCCACTATATCAGCTTAATATCAAGAATGTCTTTTTGCATGGTAACTTACTCGAGGAGGTCTACATGGAGCAACCTCCGGGGTTTGTTGCTCAGGGGGAGGATGGTAAGGTGTGCAGACTAGGAAAGGCTATATATGGACTTAAATAGTCTCATCGAGCATGGTTTGGTAGGTTTTGTGAGGTGGTAAAGAAGTTTGGTATGAAATAGTGCAAAGTTGACCATTCTGTATTTAGTCGTGACTCTCCGGGAGGAAAAATACTATTGGTGGTGTATGTAGGTGATATTGTTATTACTGGGAATGATAACATTGGTATTGACAGGTTGAAGACTTATCTGCAGGATCACTTTCAGACAAAGGATCTGGGTAAACTAAAATACTTCTTGGGGATAGAGGTAGCGAGATCCAAGTATGGGATTAACCTGTGCCAGAGGAAGTATGTGCTTGATTTGCTGGAAGAAACAGGCCTGTTGGGTGCCAAACCAGCGGAAACACCCATGGACACAAATACCAAGCTAAGTGGTGATATGGGTGAAGTGTTTGAAGACCCTGACAGATACCGACGACTTGTGGGCAAACTGAACTACCTAACCATTACCAGACCAAACATCTCATTTGTAGTTAGTGTGGTAAGCCAGTTCATGCAAAAACCTTTGATTCCTCATTGGAATGCAGTTCTGAGAATTGTGAAGTATCTAAAATGGGCTCTGGGTCGTAGTCTGATATACAAGAGTGGGGGAAAACTTGAAATAGAAGGGTATTCTGATGCTGATTGGGCCGGTTCTATGTCTGATAGGGGGTCTACTACAAGCTATTACACGTTTCTAGGAGGTAACCTGGTGACATGGAAAAGTAAGAAGCAGACAGTTGTGGCAAGAAGCAGTGCAGAAGCAGAATATAGAGCTATGACACACACCGCTTGTGAATTAGTGTGGCTAAGGAACCTTCTACAGGAAGTAGGGTACAACATTAACACTCCAATGAAGCTCTATTGTGATAATTAGGTTGTAGTTCATATCTCCTCTAATCCAGTTTTTCATGAAAGAACCAAGCACATTGAGGTTGACTGTCACTTTGTGAGGGAGAAGGTGCTGAATGGAGAGCTAGACACTACACATGTTAATATAGGAAATCAGTGGGCTGACTTATTTACAAAAGGCTCGAGTCGGAGAAGAGTGGACTACATATGTAACAAGCTGGGAGTATATGATATATACTCACTAGCTTGAGGGGGAGTGTTAGCGTAGGAGTATTTCTGTCTTTATACCTTGATTAATGTTGTTGATCTATAATGTTGTGTTGGAACAAGTGCTCTTAACTTAAGTAAGGGCACATAGATCTTTTCAGTTATGTTTTAATAATAATTTAAATACTTACTGGCCGACTAGGAGAAGTCAAGTTGACTCTTTCAGTTCAAACCATAATTCTCTCTTCTCTATCTCTCTCTCTCTCTCTCTCTCTCTCTCTCTCTCTCTCTCCCTCTTTATCACCTTTTCTTCTTCTACATAACTGAACTCAGTTAAGCCGAACTCTAAGGCAGACCTGAATTCTATCAACACATAATGCCCATCTTTCAAGAGGGTAAAATTTAATTGAATTTAGCAATCAATCCTTATTTTATATGGTCATTGGTGATGATTTGTACATGCTGAAGCAGCACATACCCATGTTCAAAACAATCCCAAACCACATTTATGTGAGAAGAAACATTTAGTATGTTAGATGTAAGTAGGTTGCTGATACCCTAACCAAAAAAAAAACGTTATATAAAGATAGAGAGTGCCAGAATGGAAGTTTAAATTTCATATTTTCTCAGAGTCAGAAGAAAGTTAATAATTCCTTCTGCCAATAGCTATATAAGTAATTGGAATTAGCATTTGACTTTTATAGATTTTGAAATTTAAAGGCATCGACTCTGAAAGTCAGAAGATATTAAATTGATACAGAGACAATGGTTATATACTTTTTACCAAGAAGAATACAGAGAAATGCATTAAGATTTCATTTTATCCTAATTAAGAAGTCCCAGCTATCTGGGGTTTTGGGAGGGCTAGACTGGATACCAACCTAACCTTTTACATTTCATTTTTTAGGCACAAAGTGGTTGCTCTCAGACTCCATCTCATGTTCTCACACATGGCCGGCATCATATGATATAATGATATTCAAATTTCTAGAATTTCTGGTGCTTCCTCCAGGTGATTAAAGGATTGGTAGCCAACTAGCCCACTATGCTAAGTGGCACAGCATATGAAGTTCCTCCAATGGTTCCTACGGGTTTTGAAGCAAAGGTTCAATTATTAGTTGCAGAAAGGTGGAGGTGGCATTTCATCCCATATGGGTTCTAAATCCAGATCCGTGCTCTCAGTTCACACAGATTCTTCACACCGAGACCCTCAATGGTTCCCCAATTTACACCTAGACCCTCAATGGTAAAACTCAGTAAGCTAAAGCAAAGAACCAAGAATAGAAACTAGAGTTTTTCCATTTTCTCAGGCAACCCAACCTCACAATCAATTGAAAAAGAAAACTAGAGGCAATGTATGAAATTCGTGAGAATGCCAAAATACTTGGGAGTTATAGCCCTTTCTATGAGACAAGCGATAGGCCAGACAATTCTCCAAATGAGAGGCTGCTCTGAAAACACGGAATCTCCTTCTCAGGAATCCCCGACCAGGTTCCTCTTCGGTGGTCTCTTCAAGTCCAGGTCTCTCTACAATTTTGGTCTTGTTAGATCATATTTTTCTTGAGTTCCAGACTTCCAGTCTTGACGTTCCCAAGACTTCTAGTCAGTCACTAGCTCTGGACAGCTACTCTCGCCGGCATCCCCAAACCCAGCCGCCATGCTTCCAACCCAATCCCCACCATCCCGGAGCAATCCAATAGGACCGATCCAACACCAACCCAAATAGGCCACCAACCTGTCAACCAGTCTCAAGCCTTTCCCCGCACTGACCCAATGACAGAAACCCCACTCAGCCGGAATGAGCTGAGGGAATACGTACAGGGACTAGTGGTGGAAAGCCATAACCGAACGCAAGACTTGGCCATCCTATAGAAGCTGTATTTTGATCGGATCTTGTATAAGCCTTACCCTGCTGGGTACACCCCTCCACAACAATGACCGCAGTACGATAGCCAAAGAGGCAGCCCACAAGAGCACATCAGCAAGTTCGATGATACCCTCGGGTCCATCACCCTGGATGGGGACCTTAAAGTTCATCAATTCTCAAAGTCTCTGACCGGCCTAGCATATACGTGGTTCGTCAGCCTCACTGCTGCAAGGATCGACTCGTGGAGTGAACTGGCCAAGAAATTCCTATTGAAGTGTTTCACCCTAGAGAGGAAGCTGACAATGGCTAACCTGAGGAATGTGGAACAAGGACTAGGAGAGGATCTCTTAGCCTATGTCATGAGATTCTAGAAGCTAACGCACTTCGTCTTTTGACGAACACTCTACATAGAAGATCTTCATCGAATAGTGCGTACAGGCCATGTGCCCCACCTAAAAAATCAGCATCAAGAATGTAGAGGTAGAGATGTTCAGTAGGAATGAGTTATACATAGTTGATAGGAAACCCTGACACAACAGAGGAACCAGGCAGGGGCCATACTATCGCAACAATGCCCCAGGAAAAAAAGTGACTTACCAATCCCTCCCCCTTTCCCCTACACAAAGGAGGAGGTGATCATGATAATGAACAAGCCAGTTGAGGACAGATTTATCAACCTACCACCACCACTAGCAGGAGTAGACTTAGAAAAGGACAAATGTGGCAGAAGGTGGTGCAATTTTCACTAGTCACCACACCACAACCTGATGAACTGTTTCACCTTGAGAAGGCTATTCGTACAATAGGTGAAACTCGACGAGTTTGTGAAGAGAGACCCCGCGTGCATGGAAACTGACCCCCTCCTAGCCCATACCTAGGGAGGTAGCATCAACGTCGTAGGCGCAGCCAGCCAGTACCACTCTGATGCACTGATAGAAAAGCTTGAACAAAGTCAAAAGTTACAGTATTTCTTCAGCAAGTAAGGGACAAACACAACAATACAAAAGCTGGCCATCAGAGCGTAGATAAAAGTCTTCAGGCACCCACTACAATCTTACAATCGCAATCATAGCAGTGTAGAATTCACAGCAGATGACATGTTAGCTACTGACCCCCATCATAACAGACCATTGTATATCTCAGCAAGGATACACGGTTTCAAAATGAGAAAGTCAATGGTTGATCCAGAAAGCTCAGTCAACCTCATTTTCCATTTACACACTGAAGTTGATGAACGTGTAGAAGGAAGTTATCAAAGGACTACCATTAGAGGTAACAAATTTCAACGGGAACGCATCCATCACAGAGGCATCCATTTAGATGCAAGTTGTGATCGGTCCATTCTCCATCACCTAGGAGTTCAAAGTGATCCAAGGGAGGACCTCTTACTATGCCCTCCTAGGACATCCCCTAATACATGATTTGACCCTCATCCCCTCGACATACCACCAATGCATCAAAGCAAAACATAGGGGATGCTCAATCAGGATCCCAGCCACCAAGGCCCCCTTCAACAAGTTAGAGACACACCTACAAGATGCTATCTACTACACAGAGCTAGCATACGAAGGGGAAACAAGAACAACCAAGGTTGAAGGGACAAAACTGCCAAAACTCACAGAAAGCAAACCTATAGAGACTACTGAGAAGAAGAAGAGAAGCAGATGTGTACGAGTGACTGGGACTAACGAAAAAGAGTATTACACCATCGTCACGGATTGTGATGATGATGAACCACCCGCAAACAAAAAGGCCATCCTTGAGGTATGAGTATTTTTTTTAGGTTTTCGATTTCCGGTTGCTTTGTCTTGAAGATTGTTTACCAAATTTGTTTTTCAAGAAAGTGCATTCTAAAACTATAATTCCCTTACAAACATATTTGTGTCACCCTTCACAAATGCACATATATACTATCTCTTTTCTGCTAAAAAAATGATCATAATCCTCTAACAAAGAACTCTAAGTAATGTTTTGTTAAACAGTTTTGTATGCCCTTAGCTTCAATCAAGATGATGTACTTTATGAGTTTATTGTAAATGAATAAAAGTGCATATTTGATTCATGTTCCCTTGGTATGTTTCTATGTAATACCCTTAAACAAGACACATAATGAGACTCATGTTAGTTTAGAATGTTCATAGCCAGTGGGTCAGTCTGGGGAGACCTATCCTAACAAGGCTGACACTGTGGTGCCACCAAGTCGTTGGGGTGGCCTGTCTCAGCTACCAGGGTGAGATCCTAGGCACATACAGTGTAGGATTAATTGAATCTTTGAACTGGACCAGATTTCCAGTATTGCCCTGGACCTTGGAGATTGATGGGCAAAACTGGAAAGTTACACCCAACCCCTAGACTCGATTATGATATTGCACTAGTTATCCCTTATCACTTAAATGGACTTCTAATCCAAATATGATTTGGGTTAATAACTCCTAATGGGATTAGGGGCTGATCCTTTTAAGTCTATAAAAGGAAGAGGGGGTCAAAACCTGGGTATGTTGGGACTGTCTGAGAATTCATCTGAGTGGGTGATCATAGTGATAGGATCAGCCCCTTTGTCAGACAAAGGTAATGATCGGTGATGCACTCTCACTAATGGAAACCAAGACTGCTGGCATCCGATTTCAATCGTTGAGATTTGTTTTGCAAAATATATTTTATATGAGATATAAAAGTATATATATTATGGTTTCTAAATGATTTGCAAAAGGTTTTAATTTCCGGGATCCATATAAGCAGAGAGTGCAACACTGTTCCTTGCAGCCGAGGGAGAGGTCCTCTCTTGTCGGGCAGTGTATGATCATTATGGGCTGAGAGGTTAAGTGTAAGACCATTGAGGATAATACCTGATGGGCTAATCTTGCATTTACCCACAGTCCCTGGGTGTTACAAGGTGGCTTGGCCCAGGGACTACTTAGGGTAAGTGTTGGGCCCATAGAGCCCATCTGATGGGTTTCAGGGGGTGCACTGTCCATAACAATGTATTCGGCCAGACCTTGTAACAAAGGCTGGGCTGAACCCATGTGGCTGATGTGTAAATCAATGTTTGAGTCTCACGCCATACAAGGAAGCCCAACTGGGCAGCAGTTTGGAAGGCTTAATGAATACATAACTTTAAATGGGCCTTAAGCCCATTTCGAAGTAGACTAATTTGATTAGTCACTTAAGGGGCGAATTCTGAGATGGATCGGTTGATAGGATTGGGCCCAGACCCTATCCACTTAGAGAGTTCAAGATCTAAATGAGATTTAGATCTAGAAACCACCTAATTAGATTATGAGATGGTTGATCTAATCTGCAGATAAGATAAGGGTTATCCCTTATCACTTAAATGGACTTCTAATCCAAATATGATTTGGGTTAATAACTCCTAATGGGATTAGGGGCTAACCCTTTTAAGTCTATAAAAGGAAGAGGGGGGCGGCAGCCTTTAGACATGCAATGCAATCCAGGGATCCTTGTCTTCAGAGATGAGATTACTAGAAGAGAGAATTCTACACCCTGCAAATACTCTTGCCGCCTCCTTCCTACAGCCGCCGCCTACAGCAGTTCGATCTCCAATTCTTGGGAGAAATCAAGATTTGATCTTGTTACCAATCTTTTGGAGAAAAGATTGGTGGGAGTTGTATTCACAAGCCGTCCAATTGATTCTTGCGGAGGGTCAAGTTCTTTTGGAAGAACACTACTGATTCTGCTCCTCCTTGCACTGTGCCATCTTCAGTGGGAGCAGATTTTGGATCATTCCTTGGGCGTGAACACCTCCGTTGGCAGATACTGCTTCTCCGTATAAGGTATTATCTCTCCCTACTCCTTTTGGTTCAGATCTGGTTCAGTTTATGGTTCAAGAATGATCATTGAAAATATGATTTTCTAAATGAGGAATTCGATTCCCAGTTGAAGGGAGAGAAAAAATTTTGAAATTCGCCCCCTTATTCCGCAATCTTTGGGCGTTCATGTGATGGATTTCCTATCCCTTCAGTGGTATCAGAGCTAGGTTCAAATCTTGAACCATTCTGTTTCAGATCTGAACCTGCGCAAATAGGGAGAAGGCGTTCTACCCAATTTGCGCAGATATGGGTTTTGGGAAATTTGTTCCCAAAATTGATGGGCAAATAATCTGAAATTAATTTTATATAAATCTAATTATTGTTTAGAATAGTTCTATATGATTTTCTTGATTTATGGGCTGTTCGTACAAGAGGAGATTGAATTCTTGATTTGCACAAGGAGAACTGTAAGATTTGCAATTTATTGATTTATTTATTACATCTGGTCTGTAAATAATTTTTTTATTTATTTTTAGACTCAATGTATAGGCATTTGATCTAAGGTAATTATTAATAGAAATAGGATTTTTATTTAATTTTATTTTGGATCGAAGATGGCGGCGTAGAAAGGGAGATTTCGCAGAGAAGGAGATTTCGCAGATGGGACATTCGCTATCTGCGATTTGCAATTTGTGAAACTGCAAATTGTGATCTAACCTTTGTTTTGCAGGATGGAGTGTGTGAACCGCCCTGTTTATCTGATTCTTGTTTTCCTTTTATCAGCTATTGAATTTCAGATTATTTTCTTGAATTAAAGATTTAATTAAAGATCAAACCCAAGACCCATTCGAACCAAGATTGGTTCAAACTGTTTGGACCAAATCTATGGTTTAATCAAGGCTGAAAGTCAACCCTAATTTTCCCACTAATGGGCCTAAGGATTGATATTTAATTAAATGGTTAATTTGGCCCAACCTGTAAAGGCCCAGTTTTAAAAAGTTAAAACTGCTAAAAGCCCAATTCAAAGGATAAAGCTATATGGGCCGAACTGGGTAACACTAATTCAGCCCATATACCTAGATAATATTAATGGTTAATATTATGGATTTAAAACAGACTTCCAATGGGCCTTACAGATAATTAATTGGTTGGATCAATTTATCCCTGCATGAGATGTTTGGATGTGTGATGTGTTGCGTACATGGGCCATAAGTGCTTGGCCCATGCTCATTCGACAGTGGCTCTTGCGCACACCATGGCTGAATGCACATCATTGCCATGGTGTCCCTTTTGGTCATTGGATGACCTCTCTCAGTGGTGGGGCCTACACCTCATCAAGAGGTTACGTGCGGAATCCTAGCCAATTTAAGGCCCACCGAAATCTGATTTTATGAAAGTCAGTGGGAGCCACTTTGGTTTGACCTAAATCAAAATAGGGCATAATAATTGTTCCCTCCAGCTAATATGAGTGCATGTGATAGGGACATTCATATGATGAACTCCATAAAGGCCTTCCATCATTAGCATGAGGATGGGTCCTTCAGTAATGAGGAAACGCACCAGAAAATGGGCTATCCATTTGCTGTTGGGCTTGTCTGAGTGTTTCATAAGATGATAGGGGCATCATAGACCGATGTGGGAGGGGCTTACCAAAAAATGGGAACTCTCTCACGGTACCTTGGCGTTCACGAATATGATGGGTAAGCACTCACTGGACAGAAAGGTTTGCCTGAAAACGGCTTTGAACCTTATCTAACAGAGGTCAAAGGAAAAACTCATATGATGAGTGGATATGATCCTTCACAGAAAGGTGGTGGGGTTATGCAGCTGAAACAGTTGGCTCCATACACCCTATGTGATTTTCCACATTTCTAGAGACAACCCGTAGTCTTCGTCACTGAGAAAGGATGGAAATCTCAGAGATGAATAAATGGAAATGGATCGTAGATTAAAATCTATATCTATGAAATGAACATGAATCAAATTAGGTTGTGGACTAATGTTTGTTCTTTTATCAGAAAATGGCAAACGGATCTTTTGCAAAGCTTCTTGACGACAACAAGCTTAAGGGCCCAAACTATGTCGACTGGTACAGGAACCTTATGCTGGTCCTAGCTTCTGAAAAGCTGGACAAAGTGGTAAAGAATCCTGCCCCGGAGCATCCGGGTGAAAGGGCTTCTGAGGCTCGAAGGAGGAACTATCAGGAATGGGAGGAGAAAAACTCCCTTGCCCGGTGTTACATCATTGCCTCCTTGGACAACCCAATACAGAGGCAGTTTGATCAGATCAAACTCGTCAATGACATATTGGACAGGCTCAGGACGATGTATGAAGAGCAGAATCGTTCTACTCGATAAAAGGTCTTGAAACAGTTCATGACCGCACAAATGTCCAATGGCTAATAAGTTCACGACTATTGTCT